>NC_140918.1:4092844-4225344 GCF_045865225.1 Trachurus japonicus
AAAAAGAGAAAACACAACGACAAAAAAGAAAAACGTTTAGTAATTTGCTGCTGTGTTTTCTCTTTTTGTGTTGTGTTTTCTCTTTTGCTGTTGTGTTTTCTCTTTTTGTGTTGTGTTTTCTGATTTGTCGATGTGTGTTCCCGGTGCGTGTTGGACTCGGGCTGGAGGGGGTACGGTTCGGGAGCCACTTGATTTCATCTCTGCTTTTTGCAGATGATGTGGTCTTGTTGGCTCCCTCGAGCCAGGACCTTCAGCATGCACTGGGGCGGTTTGCAGCCGAGTGTGAAGCAGCTGGGATGAGAATCAGCACCTCTAAGTCCGAGGCCATGGCTCTCGACCGGAAAAAGGTGGCTTGCACCCTCCAGGTCGGGGGAGAGTTCCTGCCTCAGGTGGAGGAGTTTCCCGGGGTCTTGTTCACGAGTGAGGGGAGAACGGAGCGCGAGATCGACAGGCGGATCGGTGCGGCGGCCGCAGTAATGCGGAGCTGAGCCGAAAGGATTTCCCGGTCGATCTACGTTCCCACCCTCACCTATGGTCATGAACCACTACGCAGGGCGGCGCGGCGCTCCCTTACTGTACGTTCACACCAAAAGCGCCGGTAGCGTCATGGCGGCCAGATGTCATTCATTTTCAATGGAGAGGGGCGTTGGGAGCGTCGGCAGCCAGTTGCAGACCGGGAATCTCACAGCGGGAGAAATTGAGAGCGCCTGAGTGGACACATCTTCCGCGGTGCTCAAAAGTCCCGCTGAAGCTGGCAGCTGGTGAACAGAGCGTTGAGAGCGTCTGCTGACCATGCTGCTGACGCTCCCGACGCTTTTGGTGTGAACGCTCCCTTAGAGATAGGGTGAGGAGCTCTGTCACCAGGGTGGCGGGGCGCTCCCTTAGAGATAGGGTGAGGAGCTCTGTCACCAGGGTGGCGGGGCGCTCCCTTAGAGATAGGGTGAGGAGCTCTGTCACCAGGGTGGCGGGGCGCTCCCTTAGAGACAGGGTGAGGAGCTCTGTCACCCGGGAGGAGCTCGGAGTAGAGCCGCTGCTCCTCCACATCCAGAGGAGCCAGCTGAGGTGGCTCGGGCACCTGTATTGGATGACCCCTGGACGCCTCCCTCGTGAGGTGTTCTGGGCATGTCCCACCGGGAAGAGGCCCCGAGGAAGACCGCCTTGGGGTCCCCCCGAAGAGCTGGAGGAAGTGTCCGGGGAGAGGGAAGTCTGGGGATCCCTGCTCCGACTGCTGCCCCTGCGACCCGGACCCGGATGAAGCAGTAGACAATGGATGGATGGATGGTGTTGTGTTTTCTAATTTGTTGTTGTGTTTTCTGTTTTGTTGTTGTGTTTTCTGATTTGCTGTTGTGTTTTGCACCTCAGGGCCACCGTAGAAACACTTCACAGGTCGGCGCTCGCTTCACCACCTCTCTCTCTCTCTCTCTCTCTCTGGTGTTTCCTGAATATCCAGTGACATCATCAGTGTGTGAACAGACACACACACAGACACACACTCTCTCTTTCTGAATTTTAGGGATATTTCTAAAATGGCCGAGCTAATCAGAGCGCACGCCGGTTTCATTTCATTTCATCAGCTCATTATTCATCCTGACACTGTGGCCTGGAAGAGCTCCCATCCCTCACACACACACACACACACACACACACACACACACACACACACACGTACATACATATACACACACACACACACACACACACACATCACGTAACAACGCGCAATTACAGGTAAAGACTTTAGCGACGCTGCTCAGGTGAAAGGAAGTGAGGATTCATTAATAAACATCTGACCTGGTGATGTGTTTAGGGGACGTCTGTAAATCGCAGCACTGAGTGAAGTTGTGTAACAGACTCACACTGTTAACACAAGGTTAAAGGTTTAAGGTGAAAGAGAAACAGGAAGTTGGTAGGAAGAAAAACAGAATTAGGACGTAAAGGACAGAAACAGAAGCTGCGTTTCCATTACAGATTTTCGCAAAATAAAAGCGATATTTCTGAAACTTCGAAAAAGTGCAATTGCTATTTGCGGGTGTTTCCATTGAAAGGTATTTTGCGAATGAGCCGTAATGCGTCTTGCGTTTCTATGGTGACGGCACAGCGATCTCAGCTGCCGACAGCTGTTGCTGTTATTGTTTTTAACAAAGACAAAAACAGCGCTTGATTACTGAAAGGCAAAGCCCGTGTGGCGCTGCAGCGGCCACAAATAAGGACGCACTCACACGGGCCAGTTGTCGTGCTGAAGCTCTAATGCCCCCTCCCCTCTCCCCCGCTGGCCCGCACTCACACCACCTCCAACCCAAGCTGCTCAAGCACGGCCTCCGTTGATGTAGAGGGATTATTTGTTTACCAACACGGCGGATGTGCGCTTTAACCTGACTGCAGAAAGAACGGCTTTTTAAACACCAGCGGTGATGAGGCGCTGATGGTTGTGTGTGTGTCCACACACCCGTACTGGTTTATGTGACTTAAGGTGACATTTCGGCGCAGGAGGGAGTGGAGCGTGGATGCGAGCCAGTCTCCTTCAACCATGCACGGAAAAGGGGAATGATAGAAAAGGTTTTTCTAATTTAATGAGAAACAATGCCCAGGTCAGCAATGCATGACAATAAACATGTGGTTCATTTGTCCCCTCAAGTTACATAAACCAACACAGCGTGGACACACACAACTCCGGTGACGCCGGTGACGTGTAGAAAAGCGAAAAAAGTGTTTCCATTACACTTTTGCGATACACGTTTGTATCGATACGTCTCAAAAACCACCTCATGAGAGCGCAAAAACTTTTTTGCGATATTTGAGAGTTTTTTCGAAATGAAGGTGTTTCCATTATCAGTTTTTAATTTCGATATTTAGGTTTTGCGCATTTCAAGGGGTAATGGAAACGCACCTAGTGAGACGGAGGTTCACATGTGGAGTCTTTGAGCTTCTTCTTCCTCCTCTTCTTCTTCTTTTCATTCCTTCTCTTCTTCATCTTCCACTTCTTTTTCTTCTTCTACCTCTTCTTCTTCCTCCTTCTCCTCCTCTTCCTCTTCTTCTTCCTCCCCCTCTTCGTTTTCTTCTTCATCTTCTTTCTCCTCTTCTCCTTCTTTTCCCTCCTTCTCCTCTCCTTCTTCTTCCTCCTCCTCTTCTTCATCTTCCTCCTCCTCTTTTTCTTCTCCTTCTTTTCCCTCCTTCTCTTCTTTTTCTTCTACTACCTCTTCTTCTTCCTCCTTCTCCTCCTCTTCCTCTTCTTCTTCCTCCCCCCTCTTCATTTTCTTCTTCATCTTCTTTCTCCTCTTCTTGTTTTCCCTCCTTCTCTTCCTCTTCCTTTTCTTCTTCATCTTCCTCCTCCTCTTTTCCTTCTTTTTCCTCCTTCTCCTCTCCTTCTTCCTCTTCTTCATCTTTCTCCTCCTCTTTTTCTTCTTCTTCCTCCTCCTCCTCTTCTTCTCCTTCTTTTCCCTCTCTTCCGTTTCTTTTTCATCTTCCTCCTCCTCTTTTTCTTCTTCCTCGTTCTCCTCCTCTTCTTTTTCCACTTCTACCTCTTCCTCTTCTTCTCCCTCCTTCTCCTCCTCTTCCTTTTCTTCTTCATCTTTTTTTCTCTTCTTCCTCCTCTTCTCCTTCTTTTCCCTCCTTCTCTTCTTCAGCTTCCTCTTTTTCTTCTACCTCGTTCTCCTCCTCTTCCTTCTCCTCTCCTTCTTCCTCCTCCTCTTCATCTTCCTCCTCCCCCTCCTCCTCCTCTTCTCCTGTGTCGTCTCTGCTCCATCCAGGTCGTCTTTTCTTTGCTCTGATCCTTCAATTATCTCTCTTCTCTTCTTAACGAGGTTCCTCATTAATCCCAGCAACAGGCTCATTGTTGTTGTTGTTGCTGCTATTGTTGTTATTGTTGTTGTTGTTCAGGAATTTCTCTTCTGACTTTTTCATTTAGTTTTGATTCAACCAACAACTTTATGTAAATGAAAGTGAAGTTCGTTCTCTGTCTGTATCGACCTGTCCATCATATTCATGAAGCACTGAGACGTTCAATGACCTCAACACGTTGTAGTTTATTATAGAGCTGCAACAATTAATCGATTAATCGAACAATAATCGATTATTAAATTAATCGTCAACTATTTTGATAATCGAATAATCGGTTTGAGTAGTTTTTGAACAAAAGAAAGTCAAAATTCTCTGATTTCAGCTTCTTAAATGTGAATATTTCTGGTTTCTTTGTTGCTTTACGACAATAAACTGAGTCTCTCTTTGGTTTGTGGACAAAACTAGATAATTTGAGGACGTTGTCTGGTGGTGTGAGAAACACTGATTGACGTTTTTCAACATTTTCTAACATTTTATTGACCAAACAACTAATCGATTAATCGTTTAAATAATCGACAGATGAATCGATAATGGAAATGATCGTTAGTTGCAGCCCTAGTTTATTACAGTCGTAACTGCTCTTTAGTAGTTTTCTGTTTGCAAGAGTCCTTTAATACGTCACCGCTACGTGAACTCTGGTTTCTGCTGCTGCTGCGTTTCATCTCGTAACATCTACTATATAAGATCCAGTGGAGGAGGTGGAGAGGACAGATGAGGCTTATTATGGGATGCACAGTGTCCTTCAGGCAGCAGCAGCTTGTTTAACATGTGAAGCTCAAACAGCTTCGGTCTCAGTTTCCTTTAATGTCTCGACTCTTTTACACTCGTTTGGGTTTTTGTTATTCAGCTGATCTCCATAATCCTCCATCTTCTCCACCGGCCTGTCTGCAGGCCACTGGAGTGTGTGTGTGTGTGTGTGTGTGTGTGTGTGTGTGTGTGTGTGTGTGTGTGTGTGTGTGTCGTTGCTCTGCAGCCAAACACACTGAGCCAGGAACAGTGTGTCTCTGCTCCGTCATCATCCTGCTCAGCCTCTTTGTTGACCACCGTGCAGGATTTGCACACATTCCTGCACACACACACCTACACATACACACACACACACACACACCTAAACGCACACACACACATGCACATGTTGTATGCATGAACACAAACAGAGATGTGTCTGTCTCACAGTGACAGCAGTGGTTCAGGTGAAGTCTTGGCCTCCAACAGGCTGCTCTGAACTGAACAACAAGTGTGTGTGTGTGTGTGTGTGTGTGTGTGTGTGTGTGTGTGTGTGTGTGAGTGTGTGTTTGGGGCTTAGTGAAGCACACGTGCACGAGGCTCCAGCGAGGTCTGGAGGGGATTAGGAGGAACAGCAGCATCAGGACTCTGCAGAGCTGCTGCGACTGAGGTTTCTAAAGCAGCTGTGACAGGAAGCTGGAGATTCAGGTGAGAACGGACTCAGTCCACCTTAAAACTTAAAGATTTTCACAATAAGAGTCTGAGTGTGTATATGTATATGTTTAAAAGTTGGATATGAAATGTTTTCCCCCTTTTTTTATTATCTTTTATTATTTATTTATCGATACACCTTACCTTCACCTGTGTGCACAGAGACACACATGAATGTCAGTATGAACCGACCGCTAGGTTAGGGTTGTTACCTTTAATTTTTGGTGCTCGCTCATGGGATTTCTTGGTTTCCCTCATCAAACTCATCAAATACACAATCCAACAACTCCACAACGCTCTGGTGAACAAGTTGTGACCTGCACATTCACCACGCTATGAGATAATAACACAACGTTACCACACAGAGTTGTTTTAGAGGGAAATACAGAGACTGTTGATGAAAAACTGTCCCTGAAGTCAACGTGCATCAGCTGTTTTGCATGAATTTCCCTCTAAAACAACTCTGTGTGGTAACGTTGTGTTATTATCTCATAGTGTGGTGAATGTGCAGGTCACAACTTGTCCACCAGAGCGTTGTGGAGTTGTTGGATTGTGTATTTGATGAGTTTGATGAGGGAAACCAAGAAATCCCATGAGCCTCCGTAGCATAGCTCTGAGCAGCTCACGGCTCTGCTCCGCCGTTCTAAAAATAGCTTGCACCGACAATTAAAGGTAACGAACCTACTGCTGCTAAGACTATAGGGATTATGGCAATGGGCCAATTTGCCAAAAATGTTGAACTATCCCTTTAAAGATTCACTCTCTCTCTTCATTCGTCCTCACCTGTGTGTTTATCTGCAGCCTGCAGATTTGTCAGCTCTCTCTCTCTCTCTCTCTCTCTTTCTCTCCCTGAGGATTCACTTCTTCCCTCATTTCATCAGAGTCTCCTCTCCCTCTCTCTCTCTCTCTCTCTTTCTCTCTCTCTCTCTCTCTCTCTCCATGGTAACGCCGCTGTTTTCATCAGGTTGAATTTCATTACTGTGTGTTTGTGCATCTTAATAGGCCCTGTGTGTGTGAGTGTGTGTGTGTGTGTGTGTTTGCTGAATATGTGTTGACAACCTATTAGTGTGAGAGCAGCGTTATGTGTGACATCTCTACAGCCGCATGTGTGCAATTACCACTGTGTGTGTGTGTGTGTGTGTGTGTGTGTGTGTGTGTGTGTGTGTGTGTGTGTGTGTGTGTGTGTGTGTGTCTGTGTGTCTGTTCAGATGAAAAGGGTCAGTGTTCTTTTGAAGCCTGAATTTCACCATCAACTAAGAAAGAGAGCTGGGAGCGAGGGATGAGACGAGAACCAGAGGAGGAGAGGAGGAGAGAGGGAGGAGGAGGAGGAGGAGAGGGGGTGTTAAAGTGTAAAAACAAAAAGCTTTTATAGAGACGTTTGAGGAGAGGAGAGGAGGGGGAGGAGAGGGAAGGAGAGGGGAATGAAGGGAGGAGAGGGGGATGAAGGGAAGAGAAGAGGAAACAAAATGAAACAAAAAGAGGAGAAACAGAACGGATGAGGGAGGAGAGGAGGAGATGAAGGTCAAAGACAAAGGACAGAAGAGAAAAGAAAAGGTCAATCTGTCTGTTACCCCCTCACCTCTCTCTGTCTCTCTCTCCCTCCTCAGATTATTGATCATATTGATTATTATTAATATGATTAAAAAACAGAACAATGAATGTGAACTGGTTCATTTTCATTTAAAATGAACTCAACGTCGAGACAAAACTATGACACTTCCTGTTCAGGCTCGCCACAATAAGAATGAAGGGGAAGCTCTGATGGCAGTCAAGGAGTTTTATCTTGTGGTTGAAATTGTTTAAGAAGACCTGATGTAAACCTGAGTTCAACCCGATATGAACCTGACATAAACCCAAGTTCAACCTGATATGAACCTGACATAAACCTGAGTTCAACCCGCTATGAACCTGACATAAACCTGAGTTCAACCTGACATAAACCTGACTTAAACCTGATATGAACCTGAGTTCAACCTGTTATAAACCTGACATAAACCTGAGTTCAACCTGATATGAACCTAACATAAACCTGAGTTCAACCTGATATGAACCTAACATAAACCGAAGTTCAACCTGTTATAAACCTAACATAAACCTGAGTTCAACCTCATATGAACCAGACATAAACCTGAGTTCAACCCGATATGAACCAGACATAAACCTGAGTTCAACCCGAGTCTGTAGTGGATACCGAAATCACCAAATTCACCAAAATAAAAGTGTTCACCAACATAAAACTTATAAAATAAACATTAACTTGTAATACAATAAAAGCAAAATGTTAACTTAATGGCTCGGGGACTTTCTTGTAAATTATGTTCCTTAAATTAAAGAGTTTTACAGCATTTTATTAGCCCGGTGCTTTTATTTTGAAGGAACGGTCTGTCTCTCTCGCCCTGGATCCGTTTCCTACCAAAACAGCGAGTCAACGGCCCCAGACTAGAACATGACATAAACCTGAATTCAACCTGATATGAACCTGACATAAACCTGAGTTGAACCAGTGTGGATGATCCACCGTGTCAGTGTGCGATGTGTCGATCTGATGTGTTGAAACACGAGAACCAGTCGCCTCCTGATGCGACCGGTTCCAGCTCATTGTCTCGTTATGAGCAGCAGCTGTGTTTACACTCTGAGCGATAACAGGAGGAAACGTGACTCAGCAAACTGAAACGTGTTCAGTAGAAAATAAACAGAGACGAGCAGATGGAACAAAAACACAAAGTTCATGTTAGTGAATCAGTCAAAGAAAATGAGGCCCCGACAGTCCAGCTGAGTCCAGAACCAGGACCAGAGTCAGATCTCAGACCGGTCCCTCACTTTATCGTGTCCCCAGAAACACCTCCTGTTATATTGGGAGGTTTTGTTTGAGATGTGTGTTTTTCATTAAGTTGAACCATCAGGGCCACCGTAGACACATGTAGAGTCACATCTCCACTGTGTTTTCTTGTTTTTCAGACCTTAACTCCAGCTTATATCTGTAATTATACTGCACATTATTCAAATTTATACCTCTTCCACATTTTTACAGTTTGTAAATAAGTTTTATATTCCTTCATATTTTTTAATTATCACTATATTGATTGTTTTAAACCAAAACAAACCTGATTCTGATTCATGATCAATATAAACACACGTGTAAAGAAACAGTTCACGACCCAAACAAATTCCTCCAGAGTTCAGTGTGTATTTTTATATACACACTGAACTATGTATGTGTGTGCGTATATGTGTGTGTGTGTGTGTGTGTATGTGTGTTTGTGTGTGTGTGTATGAATATATATGCAGTATATATATATATATTAACTGGATGTGTAAACCTGTGTAGAGCAGCAGAATTACAATGCTGTATAAACACTCTGTTGTGTGTCAGTGTCTATTGTTGTGAAGGTAAAATCAGCCTGTGTATGTGTGTGCATGTGTGCGTGTGTGTGTGTGCAAGTGTGCGTGTGTGTGTGCGTGCGTGTGTGTGTGTGCGCGAGGTGTTTAGGTTTTAGTCCTCTGAGACTCCAGGTCAGAGCAACATTCAGCTCTCAGCCATTTTTTCTGCTGAGGCTGTAACATCTCTTTCCACTCTCTCTCTCTCTCTCACACACACTCACACACACACACACACACTCACACACACACACACACACACACAGAGACTCACACCATGTCCAGGCTTTAGCCTCCAAAGGCTGTGATCCAGTGTTAAACAGCTCAGTGTGTTAACACATCATCCCTGAATAAAAGCAGGGAAATAAACTCTCTCCTCCATTGACCTGAGATTTAGAGCGATGAAATGTTACAGCATCCGTGTTTCCTGTTGTACAGTGAACTCACCACAGACAGTTTGTGCAGAACGCCCCAGACGCTTAACCCTGACCTCTGACCTCTGACCTCTGTGTTGGTGTCTGCAGGTTGTTAAAGGAATAGTTCAACATTTTGGCGAATTGGCCCATTGCCATAATCCCTATAGTCATAGCAGTAGGTTCGTTACCTTTAGTTGTCGGTGCAAGCTATTTTTAGATGCAGGGCGGAGACGTGAGCTCTGCATGGCGCATGGTACTTTCGCCTTTCTCTCATCAAACTCATCAAATACACAATCCAACAACTCCACAACGCTCTGGTGGACAAGTTGTGACCTGCACATTCACCACGCTATGAGATAATAACACAACGTTACCACACAGAGTTGTTTTAGAGAGAAATTCATGCAAAACCACTGATGCACGTTGCCTTCAGGGACAGTTTTTCATCAAGCAGTCTCTGTATTTACCTCTAAAACAACTCCGTCCGCCATCGTAACAGTGATCCGTGACCACAATGCATGATGGGATATCTTGGTACGGTAACTGACCATCGGATGTTCACTACATTTCGCGGTGAATTGTGGGAAACATCACTATACTATATAGTGAACTTTAATAATCACTAAACATTCAGACACCTTTACAACATGGCATAGTCATTATATAGTGAGTAGGTGACTGCAGACACAGCATCATTCTTCTTCAACTTATTCTCTTCCTTTTCCTCTTCCCATATATATACACGTAGATGCCGCATTTGGGCTTGTCAGGCACAACAACACAGCCGCCATCTTGGGTCGGGGGTTTCTGACCATAGACATATGCAGCCGGAACTACATTCCAGACACGACTGCTGGGCGGAGGGATTTCAAGAAGCGCAAGTAGTTCAGAGTATTTGCTTCATGTGTCATACGTAATGATTTCATAGCGTGGTGAATGTGCAGGTCACAACTTGTCCACCAGAGCGTTGTGGAGTTGTTGGATTGTGTATTTGATGAGTTTGATGAGGGACAGGGGACCTGTACCGTTCACTGAGCAGCTCACGTCTCTGCCCCGCCCATCTCAAAACAACATGCACCGATAATTAAAGGTGATGAACCTACTGCTAGAGGGGTTATGGTGAGAGGAGAATCTGGCTAAATGTTGAACTGTCCCTTTAAAGGATTAAATGGTGCGTCTATAGTATTCTGATGACGTCACCATGACGTCACTACAGATCTGAGACCAGTGTAAACGTCACCACAGCAGCTTCTCAATTTCTCCTGTGAAGCAGCAGCAGGTGAGTTCAGGACTTCCATCCCTCTCCCCTCCTCCCCTCCCCCTCCCCTCCCGCCTCTCTCCTGGTCTCCATCCAAAACAACAGGTAACCATGGCAACGCCTCTATCGCCATCATCATCATCATCGACAGAGCTGTTTCTCCTTCTGCAAAGTGACGGGTGTTGATGTGTCAACTCAGGAGGTCGTAGGTCTACAGTCCGATGATCGGTGTGTGTGTGTATGTGTGTGTGTTTACCTCTGGGTGTGTGTGTGTGTGTGTTAGTGTGTGTGTGTGTGTTAGTGTGTGTGTGTGTGTGTTAGTGTGTGTGTTAGTGTGTGTGTGTGTGTGTGTGTGTGTGTTTACCTCTGGACCCGCTCCAGCGCTCCTGACGAGGCGGAGCGGAGGTCAAGGACGCCGCCTGACAGAAAACAAAAAACAAAACGCAGCGTGTGCTGGTTTTTATTGTGGTGAAACACAAAAAGCCAAAGTGTAGAAAACAAGCAATTCACCGCTTTATTATGGGATGTTCCGTGTCCAGGCTGCGGTTGCTTAGTAACCCAAAAGCCCAAAAGCCAAGGAACAGGTGAAACAGTGAATTATTGTCTCTCTGCTCCACAGAGTCTGAACAGATTTTATTTTATTTATTTATTTAACCTTTATTTAACCAGGCGAGCAAATTAAGAACAAAATTCTTATTTTCACACACAGGTGATGTGTTTATGCAGTTTTATTCCTTCATCTCTTACAGACACAAACTCACAGTGAGAAGCTTCATCTGCATCAATAGAGGCGTCCCCGCTGCAGGAACTTTTACAGGGGCCAAACGAGTCCCTGCTTCGGGGTCGGCAATCAGAACCGCCCTGAAAGACTCCTGTTAAAGTGTTCAAACAAAAAGTTTAATGAGACGTCTGAGGGGAGCAGAGGGGGATGAAGGAAAGGGTAAAAAGAAAACAAAGAGAGAAGAGGAGCAGAAACAGGAAGGACAGAGCATTATTAACACAACATTATTAAAAATCATCTACACAGCTGGACAAAAGAGAATAAGACATGACAAGTTGACAGACAACTACACAATTACACAGCAATTGAAACCTGATCGTCACTGAGTGAGTTCAGCTCTGATTTACTTTTCATTCATTTCAGTGTTTTCATTTGTTCATGTAGCTTCACAGAGCTCCAGATTTGTTGCTGTTGTGATTTTGATCAGATTCTGCAGCTCCAATAATCATCAATAACCCCGATCAGACTTCCTGTTGAACAGCTGCTGCTGTCATGAGACCACGAGCTGATGATGTCACCAGACAGATGTTTGGTTCCCGGCCAGATTCTGTGATGCTGCAGCTGGAGGAAGAGGAGGAGGAAGAGGAGGAGGAGAAGAAATAGGAAGAAGAGGAAGTAAATATATTCAAGGTATGTTTGTTTAGCGTTACTTCTGTTCACATACAACAAGACTATAAAAACGTCAGAGACCAAAAGAAGAAGTTGTGATGTTGACAGAGGATGTGACTCAGTCCAGATCACACACACACAGACACACACAAACACACACACACACACACACACACACACACACACACACACACACACACACACACACACACACACACACACACACACACACACACACAGCTGCAACATCTGTCAGTGCAGCAGCTCCGGCTCATTTACAGTCGGTTAAATGATCTGAAACAGAAACAAACTGTCGACAGAGAAGGAGCCAAAAGACACGAGGTCAGGAGGAGGAGGAGGAGGAGGAGGAGGAGGAAGAGGAGGAGGAAAAAGGAGAAGAGGAGGAGAAGGAAGAGAAAGATGAGGAAGAGAAGAAGGAGGAGGAGGAGGAGGAGGAGGAGGAGGAGGAGGAGGAGGAGGAGGAGGAGGAGGAGGAAGATGAAGAAGGGGGACAGGGAGGAAGAGGAGGAGGAAAAAGAAGAAGAGGAGGAGAAGGAAGAGGAGGAGGAGGAGGAGGAGGAAGGTGAAAAAGAGAAGGAGGAGGAAGAGGAGGAGGAAAAAGAAGAAGAGGAGGAGAAGGAAGAGGAAGATGAGGAAGAGAAGGAGGAGGAGGAAGGTGAAAAAGAGAAGGAGGAGGAGCAGGAGTAGGAAGAAGAGGGAGATTAAGGAGGAGGAAGAAGGAAGAGGAACATCAGGAAGGTTAGGAGGAGGAGGAGGAGGAAGAGGGAGAAGAAATATTGAAGGTACTTTTGTTCAGTTGTACCTGAACTCATCATGATGTGTTCAGTGACATGTGGGAGGTTTTAACTGAAGCTTTCTGAGGAGTTTCTTGTTTCTTTGTTTCTCTTTTTTGGGGGATTTTACATCAGTTTTCTGCTGCTTATTTTTTCGGGTTTTTATTGACGGTATTTTGTGTGTGTGTCTGTGTGTGTGCGTGTGTGTGTGTGTGTGTGTTTCTCCTACTGTAACCTTTAACAATCCTGATGATCCACTTTCTCTCAGACTCTGGTGTCGTCTCACTGGTGGTCGAAGCCTCGCGGGCAAAACACACTGACTTACATCCACATCCCAACATATACAGAGAGAGGGGGGTTGTACTGACCCCCCCTCCTCTGTCTCTGTCTCTGTCCCCGCGGCGACGAGCTGCATCGCTGCTCTGACGGCAGCTATTTCAGGATCAGCGGCGTCGTGTTACTGCGCCTTTATTTCCCACAACAGCAGCTTTCAATAGGACGCACGCACGCTTTATTTATCTGAGGCATGCTGGGTATTTAATGGGACACGGGGCTCCGCGGGGCCGAGTGGGGGGGCTAAAGGGGGGGTATGGGGTGTGGGGGGGTCGGGGTAATGAGGCCCTGCAGCTGCGTCATCCAGCTCCGATCAGGTTGATTCTGCAGCGGCCGCTCGGCGCCGTCGTCGACCCGTCAGGACGTTTTAACACAGTTTGGAGTTTAATTTCACAGCGATTATCACAGAGTTGTGTTTTAAACAACACACACACACACACACACACACACACACACAGACACACACAGACAGAGTGCAGTTGCAGCGTCAGTGAGCTGAACGCTGAAGAGACAGAAACAAACAGTGCGTTCAGCCTGTTGCTCCCAGGTCGGCTGGTTCGCCGGTTGCCACTGGTTACGCTCCATCATCAACAAAAACCAAAACAAACTGCAGGAGGAAGAGAAGAAACACACAGAGGAGGAGGATGAGGGGAGGTCATGTGGAAGTAAGAAGAAAAAGAAGAACGGATGAGTAGGTGATCAGCAGTGAAACATGATGATGTCACCAGTTTGTGTCGTCGTGTGAATTCAGAGCTGAAACAGAAGATAAAGAAGAATGAGAGCAGCTGATTGGTTGGGGGCTCGTCCTGCAGCAGGATGATGAGCAGAGAGGAAGAGGAGGAGGAGGAGAGGAAGAAGAAGAAGGAAGAGGAACATAGATATATACACATAGATGCCGCCTCTGTCGCTGCTGTCCATTGGAACGATACGTCAACGCGGCCGCCATCTTGGTCAGGGGGAAGCCGTGTCTACTTCCTGCATTAGTCTACAGAGGCAGAGGTCTATTAACCATTAAAATCACCATAACTCACTGAATATTCAACCAATTTTCAAGCCGTTTGGTTTATTATAAATGTCAGACAGATATTTTTGATACAACAATTTCTTTTTTATATAATTTATTTTTGTATTAAACATACACTTACATACTCAGACACACACCCACATGCATACATACACTGAAATTTGTTCTACAAGGGTCTGACTGCTTGTCAGACGTATATTTCTATGGTCAGAAACCCCGTCCCAAGATGGCGGCCGTGTTGTTGTGCCTGACAAGCCTGAATGCAGCATCTACGTGTATATATATGGGAAGAGGAAAAGGAAGAGAAGAAGTTGAAGAAGAATGATGCTGTGACTTCTGTCACCTCCTACTCACTATATAATGACTATGCCATGTTGTAGTGGTGTCTGAATGTTTAGTGATTATTAAAGTTCACTATATAGTGACTCAATGTTTCCCACAATTCACCGCGAAATGTAGTGAACATCCGATGGTCAGTAACCGAACCAAGATATCCCATCATGCCTTGCGGTCACGGATCGCCGTTACGATCGCGGACGGAGTGTAGTTGTTTTAGAGGGAAATGCAGAGACAGCTTGATGAAAAACTGTCCCTGAAGGCAACGTGCATCAGTGGTTTTGCATGAATTTCCCTCTACAACAACTCTGTGTGGTAACGTTGTGTTATTATCTCATAGCGTGGTGAATGTGCAGGTCACAACTTGTCCACCAGAGCGTTGTGGAGTTGTTGGATTGTGTATTTGATGAGTTTGATGAGGGAAACCAAGAAATCCCATGAGCCTCCGTAGCGTAGCTCTGAGCAGCTCACGGCTCTGCTCCGCCGTTCTAAAAACAGCTTGCACCGACAATTAAAGGTAACGAACTTACTACGATGACTATAGGGATTATGGCAATGGGCCAATTTGCAGAAAATGTTGAACTATCCCTTTAATAACATATTACGTCACGTAATTAAAACATTCGTATTGGCGTGATTCTTCTTCTTCCACTAATTAACAGTGTTTGCTTACTTAATTTCCCAGGGTGCCGCGCTGCAGATGGTCAGCATAAACTGTTCAATAAGCTCAGCTGTTCGCCACCATTAGTGTACACACACACACACACACACACACACACACACACACACACACAGGTCAGGGTGCAGGAAGAAATGTCTCTGCTGCAGAAACAGAGAGAACATTTCCTCTGCAGTAGAAGAGACTGAGTGTGTTTCTACTACGTCTCATACATGTGAACTACACACACACACACACACACACAGTAACACACACACACAGAGACAGACACACACACACACACACACACACACACACACACAGTAACACACACACACACACAGACAGACACACACACATACACACACCGTCCTGCAACGAGACACAAACATCTGCAGAACATCTGTCTGATCCTGTGACACAACACGACACTTTAATGGAGGAAGAGAAAGAAGAGACGAGCAGCTGTTTCCTGCTGAGAAACTTCCACCTCCTCTTCTTTCTTCCTCCTCTTCCCTGCTTTCTCCTCCTCTTCTTCCTCATCTTTCTCCTCCTTCTCCTTCTTCCTCCTCCTCCTCCTCTTCCTCCTCCTTCTTCCTCCTCCTCTTCTTCCTCATCTTTCTCCTCCTCCTCCTCCTCCTTCTTCCTCCTCCTCTTCCTCCTCCTCTTCTTCCTCATCTTTCTCCTCCTCCTCCTTCTTCCTCCTCCTCTTCCTCCTTCTTCCTTCTCCTCCTCATCCTCTTTCTCACCCTCTTTCCTCCTCCTCCTCCGCCTCCCCCTCTCTATCTTCTCCTCCTCTTCCTCCCCTTCTGTCCTCCCCATCCTCCTCTTCCTCCTCCTCTTTCTTCCTTCTCCATCTCCTCCTCCTGCTCTTCTTCCTCTTCTCTGCTTTCTCCTCCTCTTCTTCCTCATCTTCCTCCTCCTCTTTCTTCCTTCTCCTGCTCCTCTTTTTCCTCCACCTCCTCTTCTTCATTTCTTATTCCTTCTCTTCCTCTTCCTCCTCTTCTATCCTCCCCGTCCTCCTCTTCTTCCACCTCCTCTTTCTTCCCTCTCCTCCTTCTCTTCCTCTTCCTCCTCTTCTCCCCACCTCCTCTTTCTCTTCGCCCTCTTCCACCTCCTCTTCTTCCTCCTTTCTTCTTCCTTCTCTTCCTCCTCCTCCTCCTCCTCCTCCTCCTCCTCTTCTTCAGCTTTGTAGAGAATGTCAGAGAGATGTTTACGTGTCCTGCAGCTTCGGCCTTGATGTCTCCAGAAACAACAAAGGAGGTGAAATGAAAGAGGTTCACACATTTATCCACTCAGTTAATAGTAATAAGCCTCAGTCCCTGCAACACACACACACACACACACACACACACACACTGCGCCGTGCTGAATAACGGCGGTGGTCAGCAGAGTGTGGCGGCGTCGATGAAGAGAGAGGAAGTGTTCGTTTGTTACCTCACACACACTCACAGCTCTGATCAATGACCACACACACACACACACACACACACACACACACACACACACTCATGTATTTGCTGCTGCAGCTACGACGACGAAATGAATCAAATAAATGGATTTAAAAACGCATCCGGAGGTTGTTCTGCATTTATCCTGCAGAACGTGTGAACAGTGAATGCATCATCATCACACATCACACCTGCAGCAGTGAACAGAGTCTGGTTCATGAGTCTGTTACACTGCACTTGAACGTTACACTGCATGACAAACAAGTCAGTGACAGACACTTAAAGGGATAGTTCAACATTTTTGGCAAATTGGCCCATTGCCATAATCCCTATAGTCATAGCAGTAGGTTCTTTACCTTTAATTGTCGGTGCAAGCTATTTTTAGAACAGCGGAGCAGAGCCGCGAGCTGCTCAGAGCTACACTACGGAGGCTCATTATGGGATTTTTTGGTTTCCCTCATCAAACTCATCAAATACACAATCCAACAACTCCACAACGCTCTGGTGGACAAGTTGTGACCTGCACATTCACCACGCTATGAGATAATAACACAACGTTACCAGACAGAGTTGTTTTAGAGGGAAATTCATGCAAAACCGCTGATGCGTGTTGCATTCAGGGACAGTTTTTCAGCAAGCAGTCTCTGTATTTCCCTCTAAAACAACTCTGTCTGGTAACGTTGTGTTATTATCTCATAGCGTGGTGAATGTGCAGGTCACAACTTGTCCACCAGAGCGTTGTGGAGTTGTTGGATTGTGTATTTGATGAGTTTGATGAGGGAAACCAAGAAATCCCATGAGCCTCCGTAGCGTAGCTCTGAGCGGCTCACGGCTAAAAATAGCTTGCACCGACAATTAAAGGTAACGAACTTACTGCTATGACTATAGGGATTATGGTAATGGGACAATTTGCCAAAATGTTGAACTATCCCTTTAAACTACACATAGATGCTGCAAAGTCCTACAGTAAGTAGAGATAATTGAACTAAGCACACGATGCTGCTGAACTAATCAATGACGCTTCGATGTCCCACTGTTCATACAGACACCTGAACTAACCACGGACTTCTGCAGTTTATACAGATTGAAGCACAGACGCTCTCGTGTCCCACCGTTATAACAGTCACGTGAACTAACCAGAGACACTGTGACGTCCTGCTGTTTTTACAGACACCTGAACTAACCACAGATGACGTCATGAAGGCCGAACTGCAACTGAAACTCTCCACAGACGATTCATCCGTCCATCCTGATTCAACACTGAGGCGCAATGAATTCTGGGATAGATCTCGCCGTGAAGGATCCACGTCCTCTTGGGTCGTTAGTTTGAAGGTCGAGGCTCCTGAACGCAGCACACGTCTGGAAACAGCAGCAGCTTCTCGTCGACCTCGGTTCGCTCGCTCCCTCAGAGCATTCAGCCTCTGGTTCATGTTCTACTGAAATAACCACAACTTGCTACGTTTTGGACCGACGGTTTGGAAACGTCAGAAATGCAGTTATGATGCTGTTACGTACTTAAAATGATTATCATTTTAATCATGTACTTTTCTATAAACATACAGTATTACATTATTCGGTAACACTTTACTTGAATAGGTATTCATAAGATTGACATAACACTGTCATAACCATGACATAACAGCTGTCATAAACACCAATGAATACTTATGACAGCTGTCGTTAAGTGTCATTCGGTAAGTTATGACACTTTTAATGCAAAGTTGACATTGTTTGAGATGTTTTTGTTCTGACAACTTGACATAAAGACAATTTAAACTGTCATAGCAGACCTAATGGACAAACTTTAAAAATGATGTCGAGTTCTCATAACAAGGAACATCTCAAATAATGTCAACTTTGCATCAAAAGTGACATAACTTACTGAATGACACTTAACCACAGCTGTCATAAGTATTCATTGATGTTTATGACAGCTGTTATGTCATGGTTATGACAGTTTTATGTCAATCTTATGAATACCTATTCAAGTAAAGTGGTACCCATTATTCAAATGGTTAAAGTAATAGCTATAGATGAGTTACACCTGGAGAAATCAGAAGAGTTAGTCTGCAGCTTCATTAGATTAGTTTCTTTTCTCTGTTGATAAAATGTTTAAACTTCATAAGCAAAAATATAAAAAATCGGAAAACGGAGAATGAATTTATTCTCCTGCTGTTTTCTGACAGAGTGACGTTCAGGATCATGACGACGTTCAACTGGTGGGTCGTGTTATGGATCATGGTGTTCTCAATGAGATTAGATGCAAATGATGTTAAATCATTTAAATCTGGTTAAATCAGATTATAATCTGACTATAATCAGATTTATTCCACAGAGAAACATATTTTTGGTTGTAGGTGTGTTTCTGTTTCTGTGTCGCCCACGCAGTCCTGTGTGTTTCACGCCCTGTAACATGAATATCTCACGCTTCATGTGCCAATGTGTTTTATTTAACAACAAACACCGTTCCTCTGTTTAATCAGATCAATAACACTTCAATTCACCTCGGTGGAGTTTCATCATCCTGTGTGTGTGTGTGTGTGTGTGTGTGTGTGTGTGTGTGTGTGTGTGTGTATTGCGGTTGTAGAGAAATAGAGTGTGTCCTGTGTGTGTGTCTGTGTGTTGTTGATCATGTTTCATGTTTCAGAACGGTTTCCATTTATTCTGGTTATTTTTAGTCGCTGCCCCCACAACACATTTACCGCCGCCGAGCCAGAGTGCACTATGGGTAATGTCACCCTCATGCGAAACGTCCTCGCTGCCGCCGCCGCCGCCGCCGCTGCTGCTGATGTTTATTCGTTTGTATAAATGACGACCTTCCTTCAGCCACGTGGCCTTCAGGGTGATGAATGGATGAAATAGGAGACTGAGTGTGTGTCGGTGTGTGTGTGTGTGTGTGTGTGTGTGTGTGTGTGTGTGTGTCTGTGTGTGTGTGTGTGTGTGTGTGTGTGTGTGTGTGTGTGTAGCTGGTCATGATTGCTGCTGACATGTTCAGAGTGCTTTCACAGCGCTGTCACTTCACTCTGTCTGTGTGTGTGTGTGTGTTTTTCCCAGAGTGCCTTGCTGCTGCAGTGTGTTGCTGGCTTCCTGTGTGTGTGTGTGTGTCTCTCTCTCTGTAATTTAACGTTTAGAGACGTCACCTTCTCCTTCTTCTCCCTCCTGCCGCTGCTATTTCCAACCTCTAATCCTCCACCTCCACGTCCTCCCTCCGATTTCACAGTGTCAACAGAAGCCACGTGTCCCAGCGACACACGAACGCACCGCGGCTGCTTCGCTGCCTTTTCCACACAGGTGAAACACGGATCGAGTCAGTGAAGGATTATAAAACTGTTCAAGGCTCCAATCGATGAGCCGATTGATCGATGGTTTATCGGTGATATTAACTGAATGATGCCGTTGTTTTGGTCGTCACTCTGCAGATGTGTGAGGAGGTTTGGATCCAGATGTGGTGCAGATGTTTTTCTGCAGTGTTTGTAGTTATTTTTGTTGTGTTTTATCGTTTCTATCTTAGAACTTATATCTTTTTTTTTATGCAAATACTTACTTTTATTAGTTTTTTTTTTATTAAACCTTACATTTATCCGTATGAATCCGTCCATCAAAGTGTGACAGTCATATTGTCACCGATGTGTAGGGGGGATGCTACAGGTGAATAGGGTAAAAATGAAATGAACTAACAGACATCACCATGATCTCCCAAGTTTATGACTCACATTAAGACAAATATTTTTTGTATTACAAGTTTTGTCAAATTTTATGTTTAAATATGTAATTGAGGCAATATCTAATGAAATATGTGCTGATTTTCATACATTTCCAGAACATAAATCTGAACAATGGATGAAGCTACTTTCAAAATTCTTGTTTTATTTTGTTGACATATTAGAGTCAGAAGTTTTTACAGAGGAGGATTTTGGATATCTCTTTTTATCACTCTGTAAATGAGAAAATACTGTCACCAGCCCTAAAAAAAAAAAACATCTAATTTCTCCATGTTTTTAGGGATAAAATGATGTGTAAATCAGGCTGTGAATGATATATCAACAATCCCCTCTGTAAAAACCTTCAGAATATAGACAGGAATAAAACTGGAAGGTTTGGTGTCTGTAAGTGCTGCTGAAGTGGAGATTTCTAGCTCAGAGTCTGAGGAAAAACTCTTTTTGAGAAAACGGCCTTTAAAGACTTGTAGAATTCCATAGATTGTTATTGTCAATTGTAGTTACTTTTATGATTGGATGCGGATACGGAAGAAATGCCAATTTATGGAGCCGTCATCATTGTTCAGGAGAGAGAGAGCTTTACTACCTGACATGACGTGGGTCAGACTAACTTTTGTTGAATTTAGGAGAAATCTACTGACGAAGGAGACAAAATGAAGTAAAATTACCACCTTTGTCAATTTTCTACCATTTCTTTCAACTTTTCTTTTCTGAACGAAGACATGTTAAGGAAGAAAAATAGCCCAAAATCTCAAACTTGATCAGTGCATGAAAAAACAGTGTTTTGTCTTGCCTTCGGTTTGTTTTTAAGGCCTATGATTGGTCGTTGGGATGCGTGAGGTCGTCCAATCGGAGCTTGGTGGTCGATTCTGTCGATGTCATCACTGGTCACAGACGTTTATATGTCGCTGAATCACTTCCTTGTTGTTAATGTTGCGTTTAAATTTTTTTTAGATTAAGTTCAGAGCTGTGACTTCAGAGGAAAAGTGACAGTTCAACACACACACACACACACACACACACACACACACGCACAGATGATTAGATGTGTGAACACTGTGGGCTCAGTGACTCACACAGGTTTAAACTTCCTGTCTGTGTGTTTGGAGGCGGGACGTTGTTCAGGTGTCAGTTCTCATCAACCACAGAGGCGAGACACACACACACACACACACACACACACACACTCATTATTCAGTGCTTTTAATGTGAAAGGTTACACCCAGGCATCGAACAACAACGAGTCCCAGCTGGTTCATCACTAATTTAAGAATAGTGTTCAGTATAAAGGTAGATGTTTGTGTTAAAGCTCCTTCAGAATAAAGGTAGATGTTGGTGTTAAAGCTCCTTCAGAATAAAGGTAGATGTTGGTGTTAAAGCTCCTTCAGAATAAAGGTAGATGTGTGTGTTAAAGCTCCTTCAGAATAAAGGTAGATGTTTGTGCTAAAGCTCCTTCAGAATAAAGGTAGATGTTGGTGTTAAAGCTCCTTCAGAATAAAGGTAGATGTGTGTGTTAAAGCTCCTTCAAAATAAAGGTAGACGTTTGCATTAAAGCTCCTTCAGAATAAAGGTAGATGTTTGCATTAAAGCTCCTTCAGAATAAAGGTAGATGTTTATGTTAAAGCTCCTTCAAAATAAAAGTAGATGTTTGTGGTAAAGCTCCTTCAGAATAAAAGTAGATGTTGGTGTTATAGCTCCTTCAAAATAAAGGTAGATGTTTGTGGTAAAGCTCCTTCAGAATAAAAGTAGATGTTTGCGTTAAAGCTCCTTCAGAATAAAAGTAGATGTTGGTGTTAAAGCTCCTTCAGAATAAAAGTAGATGTTTGTGTTAAAGCTCCTTCAAAATAAAAGTAGATGTTTGTGGTAAAGCTCCTTCAGAATAAAAGTAGATGTTGGTGTTAAAGCTCCTTCAGAATAAAAGTAGATGTTTGTGTTAAAGCTCCTTCAGAATAAGATGTTGGTTTTAAAGCTCCTTCAGAATAAAGGTAGATGTTTGTGTTAAAGCCCCTTCAGAATAAAGGTAGATGTTTGTATTAAAGCTCCTTCAAAATAAAAGTAGATGTTTGTGGTAAAGCTCCTTCAGAATAAAGGTAGATGTTTGTGTTAAAGTTCCTTCAGAATAAAGGTAGATGCCTGTATTAAAGTTCCTTCAGAATAAAGGTAGATGTTTGTGTTAAAGCTCCTTCAGAATAAAGGTAGATGTAGATGTTTATAGTAAAGCTCCTTAAACTTTGCAGGATTTGGTTTCTCTGAGTGTTTTATTCTGATCTGCTCTGCTCAGAAGACAGTCAGCCAATCAGAAGATAATTAATTTAAAAAATCCCAAAACACATGTGAATGTGTTTCTTTGTTGGACAGAAACAGACTCGGAGCTTCCTCCCGGTGAACAAGGAGTTAACTCTGGCAGGATAAAGCAGCATCAAGTGAGTCATGAGAGAATAATCAGCGGGACAGACGAAGTGACGGGGAGAGGTGCAGCAGATGGATCCCGTTAAATGGAGATGTAAAGGAGGCTGAAGCAGCTGTGACAGAGGGATTCACCGTGGAAACGGAGGAAATGGAGATGGATGGACGGATAGAGGGAGATTTCACACAACCTGTTATCAGTGTCGTCTGAATCAAAGTCACAGAATAAAGTGCACGGATTAGAAAGAGTGACACACACACACTCATGCGGTCGGTGGATTGTTTTATTCTTTCATATTTAATCGTCCGTTTGATGCCAGATCGTCAACGACTTCCTCCACTCCCCACTAATCTGCCTCAGTGTGACTCACTGTGGAAATATATATGTGTGATAATATGAAATATGAAGCTTAAAGCTGCTCTACAGTTAAACACCATCATCATCATCATCTCATCTCCTCCACAGTTGTGACTCATTTATAACATACGTATGAAATAGAGACGTCAGAGGTCAAAGGTCGCAGGCTTTAAAAAGAAACTCATTTACTCTGTTGTTTTTCTCTTGTTGAGTAAAAGCTTCAGGTCAAACAGAACTTCTAGTTCTTCTCTTATTGAAATGAAATGAACTTATAATAATGTCTCAAAACAAGGTAGATTGCCCTGCACAGCTCAGAAGTTCACATTAGTGTCAGGAAAGAAGTCCATGGTCCATGGTAGAAAGAAGAGGTTCCACCGCACATGATGCGGTAACTTTAATGTAATTTATTGGTTGTTGTTATAGCTTGGCAACGCGTTTCGCCACACAGGCTTGAGCTTCAGGTCAAACAGAACTTCTAGTTATTCCCTTATTGAAATGAAATAAAATGAAGTTATAATAATGTCTGTTGTTATTTCTAATCAGTTTTCTTACAAAAACAGAGAACAGAGCATCACAGGAGGAAGAGGAGGAGGGAGTTCAGTGTCATAACGACACTAATACATCGTTTATCTCTGCTAATGAAAAACCTCTGACTCAGTGTCACTGCATTAAATTTCCCTTTTTTTTTATTCAATTAGACGGCGGCTGTTGGTTTAAAGAGCCTGACGACTAATTCTATTATGATAAAACATTATTGGCTAGATTGATACAGGGAATAGCACATTTATTTACAGTTTCAGTTGTTTTATTATATTATGGAGTAAAACGAACAAAAAAACATGAAACCATTTTAAAATAATAGTTTTTATTAGGACACAGATTACTACTAATGATAGTGATAACCGCACTGATTATATTTTCTGGAAAATGACACAATAAATAATCATGTCTTTATGAAATACTTTGACTAAAGACATCATTATTATCGTTATAATAATAATGGTCATAATATGACAGTTCCAACAAGTCTGAATCCTCCAATAAGAAATGAGGTGTATGTTATATCTGTTGTTTGACATTTTGATATAACAATATTATAATATTATTGTAAAACATACATGTTTTCAGAGTAATATTTTGCCATCTGAAGTCATTTTAAAATAATATTGTGTATATTATGTTGTATGTAATACATATTTCCCTACAGGTCGTGTCAGTAATTAACAAGACATAAATTTAACATGTAAAAGTTTGATAGTTTGATTGGCTTTGACTTCATGTAAAAATGTAAAATGACCTCTGATAATGATACAACTAAACATCTATTGCTTATTTATTTGATTATTTTTAAACGTATTTGTCTTTCTCTGATGTGATTCTAACATCAACCATGAAGTTTTTTCATTTACACTTACAGAGTTGTTAATATAGTGCAAAAAAACCCCAAATCACTGTTAATGAAGGTGTGATGTGAGCAGAGGAACACAGAGAAAAGTGCACAGCTGTTGTTACAGATGTTACTTTTATTTAGATCTCCAGACACAGATTTCAGGTACACTGCTGTAGCGCTGTTAAACTTTACAAATATATCAGCAAATTTACAATCTCACGTTCATCTCTCTCTCTTTCCTCCGTCTCCATCTCTGTCTCTGTCCATTCGTCCTCTTGTCTGTCACTTTCCCTCCACAGTGAGCGTCACAACAGGACGTGAAATGTGACGTTGCTATTGCTATGCAACATGACCGGCTGTCAATCTATCGATATGATCATTTATTAAAAGTGTAGAGTTTGTCGTGATGGTGACACTAGAGCTGTAGCTCCAAGGGACCCACAAAATGTCTTCTGTTTCAGGGTGGCTAATAATTTAGTATTTGGATTACTAAAAAAAACATTTAATATAGTCAAATCAATAGCTAACATCTGCACCAGTTATTTGTGGCGTCCCACAGGGATCCACTGTCGGGCCCCTGCTGTTCTAACCTACGTGAATAAATGACCAGTTTATCGTCTTTTAACATTTCTCCAACTCTTTGCAGATGATGCTGCCGTTTTTCTGTCAGATTTACAAACTTATTTCTGAGAGATTCAATTTTCTAAATGTACATTTTGAATAAATTCTATTATTTTGACTCTTTATTCCTGGCTTTTCATTCCTTCACATCATATCCACTGGATTAATGATTCATTTACTTGATGAGAAGTTAAGTTAGAAAAATCATAGCAATTCAGTTAAAAGTAAAAAAAAAAAAAAAAATGATGAGTATGAATGAACTCAGTAATCTTTATTGCAGTTTGATATCATGACAGAGCAATTAAAGATCTAACATGAAGGGAGGGAGAAACAACATCATTTAGGTTCCTCCTCTGGCGACCATCAATAATCAACATGTGATTGATTTGATGAAAACATGAAGACACTGGTCGAAATCACACTTCCTGCTTCCTGGTGTGAATGAGTTTAGTTATAGCCTATTTTATTTCCAGTCTAACAATGTATAACAATGCAAAAAAATAAAAAGATTCCACCTCTGAGGACCATGGATATCAATGATTGACTGATCGATTGATTCTGAAGCTTCCAGCCATGAAACATACTGGATAAAGTGAAGTTTGTTGTGATTGACAGTTAGGAGTGACTTCCTGTCGGCTCGCGGGGCAGTGATAAGAATAACTTTACTTTCCTTCTTCCACGTACTTCAGAAATCGGTAAAATAAGGCCACGCCACAGAAAACGTATCTCTCTGTTTCTTTCTTCTGGCTGATGGAGGACAGGAAGTGACGAGCACTCTGACCTCACAGCACCACAGGCCTCTGTTCATGTTCATGTTCCACATCCTGGTAGCTTCTATGAAACATAAAAAATACCCCACAGAGTGGCCAGAGGTAAAGTACACACTGAAGAACCCACACACACACACACACACACACACACACACACACACACACACACAGCCACACACACTCGCTCACACACATCTAAAGAAACAAAACAAAAGGTGTAATTATCTGACTGTTATCAGCACCTGAAGAGAAGCAACAGCTGAATTTACTTTTAGCACAGAAATGTTTTATTTCATCTGAACTCATGTTTTGGTTTTTACAGAAACCTTTTGTATTTTATTTTTTGGCTTCAAAGTTTTTAATGTTAGACATTTTAATTTTCTGTTTTCAGTCTGTGACAGCCCACATTTACTGAAATCTTGTTTTTTATGCAATAAAAAGCTGATTTTTCAGTGACATGTTGACATGGTTACAGAAGAAAAGATCCTTTTAGTCTTTTCAAGAGTTTTCTTCAGTTATACTGATACCTGGGCTTTAGGGATCTAGAGATACTTGGGACCAATCAAAGACAAATGTTTGATTAATGAAAACGTATCTCTTTCCTGGCTTAAAAACAAAATGCTGAATTGTTATAATAAAATAAAAATAATCGATAACAACTATTTTTTTGTAATAAACGAACCCCAGCTCTTTAAATGTTTTTTGTCCAAACTGCTGAAACTTTGTTTTTGGCTTCCTCGGCTACGTTAGCTTCCTGTTTGCTGATCATAACCTGTTAACCTGTTTGTTGTTCATTTGTGCTTTATAAAGTGTCAACAACTGGATTAATAACCTAATAATTAATCATCTATTAGTATTTTATAAGGAGACTCATATTATGAAATCTCTAATAGCCTGATAACCAGTAGGCTAATGGCTAACAGGAAAAGCTAATTACGGTGCTAATGACAAGCTAATCACTTGATTTTTCATGGATTAATTACTGTTTTTATAAACATTGGCTTATTAAATGAGTTTTATTTTAGTTTTTGAAAGAATTTCTATTTCTATTGATTTGCTGATTGATAAATTGTTCTTGTTTTTAATTCCTTCAAGAAAAACGTTATTATTTTTCCTGCTCCTCCGTTGACAGTGAGTTTGTTGCTGCTCAAACATCAACATCCCAAAAATCAAACCCTGAAGGTCAATTCTTCAGCTGCTCATAAGAGTCAGATCTTTACCGTCTTTACGCTTCCACACACATACACACACACACACTCATGCAGAAACACACACACTTCCCAACAAACACACTCACATAAACACACACACACACACACACACACACACACACACACACACACACACACACACACACACACACTTGCACTCACACAACTATACACTTGACAGTTTGTGAAATATACACTCTGTGTGTTTGATGGTCTTTTTTTCATATTCCACATTAATGAAGTTTTTTTTTTTTGTTCGTTTGTTCGTTTTGTTTTTTTTTACAGAATGTCGACGACAAAATTAAGAGAAAGACCCGAAGAAGAAGAAGCAGCACACTGGTGTACAGCATGAGTGTGTGTGTGTGTGTGTGTGTACGTATGTGTCTGTGTGTGTGTAGGGACCCTGTTTGCCCGCTAACGAGGTCTAAGGGGAGGGTGACAGTGTTGTTTTTGTTGTGTGTAGGCCTATGTGTGCGTTTGTATTTGTGTTTGTACATATGTTGTATAGATTTGTTGCCACGGGAGACGATCCAGTGTCTGTCCGTCCTCTCTCCTTCTCTCTCTCAGCTGACTGAAGACTCGTTGTCCAAGTGTGTGTGTCTGTGTATGTGTGTGTGTGTGTGCTCTTTTCAGCCAAGCTGTCTCAGATCCAAGAAAGCTGGAGGGACGAGTCCGAGCCGGCGACACAAAAAAAACACAAACCCGGCAGGAAATAAGTCACTGTGATCCCATAGTCTCTCTCTGTCTGTCTCTCTGTCTGTCAGTCCGGCTTCATCTCCCTCCGTTCTGCGTCTCCATTGTGTGTCTGTGTGTGTCTGTGTGCGTCCAGCTCGTCCTCCAGAACACTGTCTCTTCTCTGAAAGGCCGTTGTTGTTTGTCCATCTGTCTCTGTGTGTGTCTGTGTGCTTGCGTGTGTGTGTCTGTGTTGACATTTTCCTTTAGTGAAGGCGACGAGTCACGTGACTTTGTCTGGGTTTTGCCATTTAGGAGTGTGCGTACATGTGTGTGTGTGTATTGTGTGTTTGTATGGGAGTGTATGCGTTTGTATGGGTGTGTGTGTATTTTTCTGTGTGCATGTGTGGAGTTGTGAGTTCACATTTATGAGACGTAGAGTAGAAACACACACAGAGTCACAGGGAGCAGGAGGAAGAGGAGGAGGAGGAGGGGAGGAGTCGGTCGCCGGCTGCTGCTCTTCGGTCCTGAAGAGTCCTGAGAGTCTATGGAGCCCTGGACCAGCAGCGCCTGACAGGAGACAGAGGTCAGAGGTCAGAGGTCAAGGTCACTGTGACCTCACAGGAACAGGTTTTAACCAGAACTAGTTCATTCATTCACTGATTGTGACTGAAAGTGTCTGAAAAGGTCAAATGAAGTGAAGATGTTTAAAGCAGAAGTAAGCGATCCGGTGGTTTTGGCTAACTTCCTGTCAGCAGATGGAGTTAGCAGTCCCCGCCCTCGTCCCTACGTCACCACATGCACGCGCATCCCTTGGCTGCACACACAGAGAGGACTGCCCCTTTATGCCGTTCTCTCTCCTCATTGGATAAAGGTTGTAGGATACAAGGAAAGTTTTCTCCTCGGCTCAGAGCAGAGCAGAGGGACTGACAGACCCGTGTTTCAGACCAAACACTCTATGTAAGTGATTGCTGTCGGAAGATATAACTATTTAAGACTTATATTAACACAAATATTCCGCTTACTTCTGCTTTAAGTTAATTGTTCGTTAGTTAGTCAGTCGTTGGTTTGTTAGTCAGTCAGTCAGTTAATTTTAGTTAGTCAGTTATTAGCTAATAAATTATACGTTAGTCAATTGTAAGTTGGATAGTTAATAGTTAGTTAGTTAGTTACTTACTTATTTAGTTACGGGTGGTGCTCACAGTCCACACCTCAGTCTGTAAATTGTTAGTTAGTTATTTAGTCAGACGTACGTTAGTTAGTTACTTAGTTGGTTAGTTAGTTAGTTATTTAGTCAGATATTAGTTAGTTAGTTAGTTAGTTAGTTAGTTAGTTGGTTAGTTGGTTAGTTAGTTATTTAGTCAGACATTAGTTAGTTAGTTAGTTAGTTAGTTGGTTAGTTGGTTAGTTGGTTAGTTGGTTAGTTAGTTAGTTATTTAGTCAGACATTAGTTAGTTAGTTGGTTAGTCGGTTAGTTGGTTAGTTAGTTATTTAGTCAGACATTAGTTAGTTGGTTAGTTAGTTATTTAGTCAGACATTAGTTAGTTAGTTAGTTAGTTGGTTAGTTAGTTGGTTAGTCGGTTAGTTGGTTAGTTAGTTAGTCAGACAGACAGACATTAGTTCGTTGGTTAGTTATTTAGTCAGACGTTAATTGGTTAGTTAATCAGACGTTAGTTAGTTAGTTAGTTAGTTATGGGCGGTGCTCACAGTCCACACCTCCCTCATCCTTCCTTTTTCATCTCCAGATTTTGTTTTGGTGAAGTTTTGTTTTTGTAAATAAATGAATTTGTGTCTAATTAATCAGGTTTGACATCGTCTCTACATCTTTGTTTACTTGTTGACACTGGTTACATGGTCTAAACATCTTGTTGTGAACAAACACAACGAACACATGACAACATTTTATTAAACAAAAAGAAAAGTATAAATATATTCTGACGTCTCTTGTTGACACCTGTTCCTTGATTCTCTTTTCACAGAGTCTTTGTTAGAATAAAAGTTGAGAGAATGTGAACTCCTCTCTTGTTCTTTCTGCATAAATATAATTGTTAACCACACGATCAGACAGGTGAGTTATTTATGGGAGCATATGTTTTTCTGAACATTGGAAACGACTTCCCGCCTCCCGAACCCCATAGAAAAGAACTGAACCTGATTACCACCTGTGCACCGCCAGCCACCGCATGATTGCAGGGCAAAACAATTTGGCGTCACTCCCCGTCAATGCGTGCAATTTCACAAAACCCGTTACTTCCAATAATTAGTTTTTAAAACGTCAAAACACAGAGAGGTGTGTAATCAGGGCCGCTCACCTCTTCGCACTCGTACTCGTCGGAGGGGATGCACTTTTGGCCTCCGTCCTGTAAAACAAGAACTCATTATGAGAAACACACAATCAACGGCTCTGTGGCTTTATGTTGCTGCTGCTGCTGCCCACTCACACTCACATCGCTCATTAACTCCCATTCATTAAACACTGTTTCTGTGACTCTGCATTATAATTACAGGGCTGCCGCTCTCACACCGAGCTGCCATTCACTAGCATTGATCACAGCGTTTGTCACTGACTGCACTTCCTCACATTTCAAAGAGTTCATTCACACACACACACACACACACACACACACACACACACACACACACAAAGGATGGATCAGGAGGTGGCCGATGTAATAACAATAATACAGATTTTTATTTGATTGGCAGGTTTGTAAACATGACTGCAAGGAAAGAAAAAGAACTCACACTTGAAGTTGATTCACATAAATAGTGGAGAAAAAAAACTGATTCAACTAATTAAACATTTAAAAAGGCTTCATTATATAAAAATCGGTAGGTTCAAGTTTTTCTTTTTAAATATATATTTCTTTACTTTTGCCAAATGAGTGCAAAACGTCCATGAACTTTGATGTTTCCATAAATTAACAGAAAATGACTGAAAATAATCAGAAAGCATATAAACTTCAAAACTGCGGATCAACAGGAAACAAATAATATCTAAGTTTAGATATTTTAATAACTAAATTAATAAAAAAAGAAACAATAACAATGTGACAGGATAAAGTTTTTCACTTCGTCCTCGAAAAAATGAATAAAATGAAAGAAATGTTTGTGTCGTCGTTAATTCCAACATTGATCAAGCTCCTCAAACTCACAAAGTTCTGCTCCAATCAACCTCAGATTCATTAAATATGAAAATCTAACTACTGTAGTTTTGACTGACGTGAAGCAAAGAGCTGTACATCGTCTTCATAAAGTCAAAATCATGGTTTCATATCACCTGAGAACTCCAACCACAGTGGACCGAGAACGGAGCCCTGAGGAACTCCACCATTAAAAACAGACCGACAGAGGAGCCGCTTGGAAAGACTTGTGCCCATGTTTTCAGGTTTTTAATGGACAGGAATTGAAACAAACTAACAGCTGTGAGAAAATATCAGACTCTTTAATGAAATAAAAGTCAAATTTGTGGACAGAAACTCCCAAGATGCACCAGTCAACAAGCTGCAAATTATCTGCTCCACGCTTCACTAACAGTAACAGGAAGCTACACCACAAAACAATTCAATATCATTTTTATTAACAGCTTCTCTGCTTCGTCAGCTGAGGCTCATGGGTAATGTAGTATTTAGATCTGTAAAGGAACCGTGAAGCTCAGTGCACTCAGGGCTTCGTTAGTGGAAAACACTTCAAGTCTGCTGCTCCAGTTCCTCTCGGTGAAGATTCACAGTCATTGAGATGCAGAGCAGTATAACGTCAGCGTAACCAGACACACACACACACACACACACACACACACACACACACACACACACTGCTTCACTTATCTGGGCCCTCCATCGGCCTCTTTGTCGGCGCTTCATTAGCATATCTCCTCCCGTCGGCCGGGTGGGGGAGCCAATCAGATCTTATCGCTCTTCCACGAGAGGAAGAGGAAGAAAACTCTTTTCAGTGACGGTGAAATCGCGGAGAGCAGCCGGGAAAAACACTGCGCCTCGATCATTATCACCCTGAAATATGCATGTGCAAATCCACCGATATGCATCCATGCACACACACATACACACACACACACACACACACACACAGGCTGCTGGAGTGATCATTAAACCGTGCAGATGAATCATTATCATATTGACTATTCCTGCAGTAACCTCCTCTGACACCGACGCCTCTGCAGCCGGTTTCCCGCTCGCTTCCTCGTCCACCGCTCTGGGAAATGATACGATTGAGAAAACAGATTCACAGCAGCTTCCATCAGGTTGATTCTCAGCATCCAGAGGGACGACGCACGCAACGCTCTCTACAACGTTAAATGTGGATATCCCTCCATCTCTCACTCTCTCTGGCTCCATATCATATCTCTCTTTTATCTGCTTCCTGTCTCTCTCTTTCTCTCTCTGTGTGTTGACTTCGCTTCATCTCTGCTCGCTTCATATTTACTGGAAACGCTCGCGCTCACATTCCAGGTTTTTACAGACGGTGGTTTGTAGCTGCTGCTGCTTCAGTTTGTATCTCAGTGTTCAACCGGTCGACCCCCCACGGGTTCAAACTGCTGCTTCATCTCCAGCAGGGTTACTCACTGCACAGCAGATACCAACAGTATATGTGATGCTGCTGCTGATACATCTGCTACAAAATACTACAAACAGCTGCATACAGATGCACGGTGACAGCATGACCCGCAACAACAAGTCACTGAGCTGAACAGGTGAATAAACTGTGAAGCTTTGCAAAACAAACACTTTATTTATAGAGTACCATTCAAAACCAGGTGCTGATCAGGAAACTATATAAAAAAAAACAATAAAAGAAAAATAAGAAAAACTATATGAAGCTGTGTATTTGTAAACCTGGCTGCAGCATTTTTATCTACGAAAGACTTTTAATTAAAGGTGAGAAAACGTCTTGTTGTTCACTCCCACACAGATTCATGAGCTCAGAAAACAACAACAGAAACACTGAAGGTCAGAGACAAGAGTTAAAGCACAAAGGAAGAAAAGGGACAAATGTGTTTTTATTCCTCCTCCTGCGGAGTTTAGTTTAAAGAAACAGACTGAGACTGAATTAAAGGAGACATGTTATGCCTCTTTTCCACAAATTAAAATAGTTCCCAGGTCTTTTCATCCTCTCAAAACAGACAGCCCTGTTCAGACAGTGCCTGTCCCTTTAAATGCAAATGAACCACTGCTTGCCCCGCCCCTTCTTCTGGTACCATGTAGGCTTGGTATTATGCATATTCAAAAACTAATGACATCATTGCCAGACAACTGAGGGAACAGCTTGTAAAACCACATGGATTTCAACCTAGGAAGCCTGAAAATTACTTATTTTTTTTGTCAATTCTCACATTTTTGAGGCCGGAAGGCAAAACAAACACCCAAATATATGTTAACGAGCCTTCATAAAGTGATATTTCCATAATATGTCCCCTGTAAAACCAGGAAACAGAAGCTCCAGTGTTCAGTCAGTTCTAAACTCTACATTACCCATGAGCCTTCAGGAAGCAACACAGAAACGACACATTGTTGTTTCTGCACAGATACGAAGAGTCAGTCAGGCTAGCTGTTTCTTTATGCTAAGCTAAGCTAAGCTAAGATATGCTATGCTAGTATGCTAACCACGTCCCACCTCCAGCTCCTCCATCTTCCTTCAGACGTGTGAATAAAAAAAAAATGAATTAAATGAAAATGAATAAAAAATGAAGCTGTGTGTTAAATCACCTCCACATCCAGCAGCTCAACATGTGGAGCTGTTTTATAATTCATGCTTTAAATCTCTTATATAATGGAGAGTCAATTACACCGGCCTCTGACCTGCAACACACACACACACACACACACACACACACACTGTCCCCGTACATAATGGATGGTTTCCACACTTCCTCTGGATGGAGGCAGGCCGACGCTGATGAGTGTGAGGGTGAGGGTGACGAAGAGCGGAGCACATGAATCTGTTCCACTCGGCTCGACACACACACACACACACACACACACACACACACACACACACCCACACACACACACAGACACACACTCAGGTAATCTCACCTGCAGGTTGGCACATGTGGAGAACACACAGGCGCTGTCCAGGGGTTTGATGGCGTTGCCATGCAGGGAGGGGGCCGGTTTGGAGAGGACGGGGGGCAGGAAGGTGGAGGACGGCTCGGTCACCGTGACGACGCCCCCCCCCTCTGAGCCGTAGCCAAACGACTGGATGGCGTTCTCTGTGACAGGAAGTGACACGGACGATTATTAATAACTATATTTAACCGGTCAGTCACATGGATCAATGTCAGAGAGGTAAAACAGGTGAAAATAAATAGATGCAAAAGTGAAAAGTGTTTTGGTAACACTTTACAATAAGGGTCCCTTAAAGGGACAACGAGGAGTTTCTATTCGGTTATAAAAAAATCTCATATTAATGTGGATGAATCTCCGCTACCCACACTTGTTAATGGGTCCATTTTAGATAAATATATTGTTTTGTCTCTATGGTTATTTTGTTATTATTAGTGGTGGTGGAAATGCTGGTTGAGCCGACCAGCGTTTCTTTACTTTTGGTTTCGTGGCGAGTCATGAGAATAACGCCGCCGAATTGCCGTTTATGGTGGGAACTACGATGGTATGTGATCGTCTTCCAACCTCTGACTTTAATTCTTGATGAATGAAAACATGAGTCTGTCTTGCGCCGGTCAAAGAATTTCACGGTGCACGGAGGCTCATAAATGTAGTGTGAAAACACTTCGCTTTTCCAAAACTCCTCGTTGTCCCTTTATTTAATGTTAGTTAGTACATTATTAAGCATTAAAATATAAACAAATGTGTTAATTAATGCTGAGTAATGCATACATAATGATAACTAATTACATTATTCAACTTTTATTATTACTTAATAATTTATTAACTAATTTTGAGTAGTTAACATTAATTAACTGCTTACTAATAGACTACATTAATTAACGTGTTTCCTAATCCTAAGTAATACATAATAATGATTGTTAATATATCTGTAAACAGTTAATTAATGCTTAATAATGTAATAACTAATGTTAATTAAGGGACCCTTATTGTAAGCCAATCAGAAGAGAGAAGGCTCTGAGTCTCTCTTCTGATTGGCTGACTGTTTTCTAAAGTGTTACAATAAAAATCTGAGCAGATTTCAGAATAAAACACTCAGAGAAACCAAATCCTGTGGTGGGTCCAGGTGGTGAGGGGGCGGGACTTAGTTGTGACATCACAAAGTGACAGGAAGTCCTGACGGCTGGTTTTAAGGCTCAGTTTCTGAATACAGGCTGTGTGCATTTCTCTGGATGAACCTCTGGACTTTGTTTACGTCCTTAAGCGGCGTTCACACCGGACGCGATAGACGCGAATATAATCGCGCCAGACGCTTCCATCGCGCCGCTTGGTCATTTTGGATCATTCGCGTCCATCGCGTCATTCGCGCTAGACGCTCCGCCCGTTCATTTGAAAACCGGTGATCTCAACCTGCTCTCTTTCCACGTCAATCATGGCTCATATCACCACCGTTGCTGCACTGTACTTGCTGTACAAGTCTCAGAAACACCGGAAAACCACCGCCGTCCTGTCTGGGTTCACTGTGTGTGTGTGTGTGTGTGTGTGTGTGTGTGTGTGTGTGTTGTTTTTTTTGTCCACTCTGTGTAGAAGACGGCAGCGGTGCCCACACACAGCTCAAATACAATTAGCTTCTCCTTCATGTTGTTCTGAGTGTAAACAACCGTACAGAGAAGTGACGTCGTCGGCTTGAACTCGTCGCTGATTGGATGTCACGGCGCGATGCCGCCTGAAAAGTTCAATATTTTCAACTTTATTTGTGCCGCTTCAGACGCGCCGCTTCATTCGCGCCGCCTCCGCCTGAATCGCGTGTCATCGCGCCATTTACATTGATTTTCAATGTAGAGTTGCCGCTCCATTCGCGTCTATCTCGTCCGGTGTGAACGCCCCTTAACGGTCGATAGTGTGTGACCTCATCAGCTGAAGTGTCACGTCGGCCAATCACATTCATCATCAGTGAACAAACAAAACAGATTCATATCGGATCATCAGGCTGTAAACCAACCGGAGGCTCAAAGGATTCTGGGAAACATTGAGAGGATCTGCTGGACTTCAGCATGAATCTTTAGAAAGGTCAGAAACTCAACAAACAAACAAACAAACGACTGGAGAATAAAGAAACACACTCACACTCACACACACTCACACACACTCACTCCGCTCCCCGCTGCTGCAGCAGCCGATAAACAAACAAACCTTTCAAGTCCAACACTTTCAGCAAAGTGAAGTCAATGGAGTCATTAGACAGCGCTGGTGGGGGGGCGGCCGGCGGGGGGCGGCTGGAGAGCGTGCAGCGCTGCAGCAGCATCGTGCAGCATCGGCCACTCTGATGTGTTTGGTGAATGATTAATGAACACGGAGACGCCGCCGCCACTTTGAGTTCCTCCAGGAGAGAAACTGTCTGACTGTCCTGGTTTCATGAGCTTTAATCAAACTGTTACGACCTCACAGGGTTCATTATGGTCTGGAGCCTGTAGTGGCTACTGGTAGTCAATGCTAACAGGGCTTAAAGGAGAATTCTGGCCATTTTTGACCCCTAAATCGTTTTCCTGATGGTCACCCAGTGTTACACCATGGCTACCCAGTGCTAGGGATAGCGACAACGCTAACCCATGGGGGCAATTCTTTCAACCACAACAAACACTCAGAAAACAATCAAATATCTATGGTACATGACTGGAATCCTTAGAGACACCACTGAACTCATATAGTGTACAGTATAAACAGTGTAAACTTTGTGTTTTTGCATGTAGTAACTCACCTCAGAGAAGAGGTAGCCCAACTCTGAAACGTCCTGGAAAGACATTACTATCCGATCACAGAGCGCCTGCTCTCCCCACCACAGAAACTAACACTTTGTCCTTGTTGTGATGATTTCTTTACTAAAATAAACGGTCAGAGATATTTTGGACATTACCACTGCACTGCTCCACCGTTTACTTTTGTAAAGAAATCATCACAACAAGGAAAAAGTGTTTGTTTCTGTGGTGGGGAGAGCAGGTGCTCTGTGATCAGATAGTAATGTCGTTCCAGGATGTTTCAGAGTTCGACTGTCTGAGGTGAGTGACTACATCTATCATCAATCATCAATTTTAATCACGTTTTTTGCTCTCCCCAACACTGGGTGACCATCAGGAATACCATTTAGGGGTCAAAAATGACAAAAAAGGAATTCTCCTTTAAGGTACAGTGATGGGAATAACAGCGTTACTAACAGCGCTACTTTTTTCAGTAACAAGTAATCAAAAAAGTTACTGTTTCCCCCGTTTAAAGGTCCAGGGTGTAATAATTAAAAAGGTTTATTGGCAAAATCTGAATATACCACCCCTGAATATATTTGTACAAGTGCATTACCGCTATAAAATAAACTTTGTTTGGTTTTCGTAGCCTTATAATTATTCTTTTATATTTACATATATCAAGGGTCTTGCTTTAGAGAGTGTCGCCATCTTGCGCCGCCATGTTTGTACAGCAGCCCAAACGGAAAATCCAGCCAACCAGAGAGCGTGTTTCCAGATGTCACATTCATAAGCGAGTGAGAACTGCGATATAGAATCTGAAAGCTGGAAATCACGGTTTTACCTCCATTTTACAGACTGGACCTTTAAGTGAACGTTATATACAATAAAATAAAAATTCAGCCAATCAACTAGTCAGAAAAAAGCCGTTTACCTGGAACTAACTAACCAAGAAAAGACTCACAAAGACACAAACTCAACTACTGGAGCCTAATGGACGAGTGCATTCACATCAGGGCAGAGGAGGGAGGAGTGTGTGTGTGTATGTGTGTGTGTGTGTGTGTGTGTGTATGTGTGTGTGTGTGTGTGTTGTAGCTGGGTCACTGTTATTTAAGGAAAGTGTCAGGGGATCTTCAGGCTCACACTCCTCCTCTTCCTCCTCCTCCTCCTCCTCTTCCTCACCTCTCTCCTCAATTATCCGCTCCACTCACTGTTGTTTTTCCACCTATAGATCTATATGTCTCAACAAATAGACAGATGGCCCTACATGTAAACACATGAGTCACACACCATTAAAATCTGCTTCTCTCTGATTTGTATCATTGTGAACAGCTGATTACAGATGTTTATATAGAAATTAAACTGATCAAAATGATTGATCAGGGAAATAATCTGAAGATGAACTGATCATTTAGAATTTTCTCTCTGTTTTCATATTTTTAATCTTTGTGGCTTCAAGTCGAAATGAGATCCTGGTCGGTGCTGCAGCAACGTGAGTAAACTGTAACTGGACAACTGAGTGCATGTAAACGCGTTAGTCCAATAGTTCTCCAACTCCGATTAAGACTCACAGATAATACGATTGGAATTGGACTTTCTCCATCATGTATACGCCGAAATCGGAGTTTAACTGCACAAAGCATGTGCGCTGCTCCACACCTGCCGCACTGGCGTAAGACACCAAAACAAAAACATCCTAGAAAGCCGTTGCAGATGCTGTTGTTGTAGCGTTACAGCGTTCTTGTCTTATCTGCCTCTCCAAATCACCATGACCACGAAGGATGGCGTGCACCTTATCTGCACAATAAGTAATGTGCACAAGATGGACAAAGCTGTAACGATTAACCATCTCGCTGCTGTTCCAAAATGCCGGTCTGCCACCGGGCTAACAGGTCAACAGGAAAAGGTTCTGTATTAACCCACTGTAACGACGCATATCGCCACCTGGTGTTGAGGAGGAGGAACACGTTCCCGTCAGTTATTAGATTTTCTCTGTTGCATGTAAACTGGGACGAGGACAGAAGTCGATTAGACGCCAAAATCGAATTTTGAGCATAGCTCGATTAAAGGGATAGTTCAACATTTTGGCAAATTGGCCCATTGCCATAATCGCTATAGTCATAGCAGTAGGTTCGTTACCTTTATTTGTCGGTGCAAGCTGTTTTTAGAACGGAGAAGCGGAGCGGCGAGCTGCTCAGAGCTACGCTATGGAGGCTAAAGGAATTTCTTGGTTTCCCTCATCAAACTCATCAAATACAAAATCCCAAAACTCCAAAACGCTTTCATGGACAAGTTGTGACCTGCACAATCACCACGCTATGAGATAATAATGGAACGTTATGAAACGGAGCCGTTTTCGAGGTAAATACAGGGTAAATACAGAGACTGCTTGCTGAAAAACTGTCCCTGAACGCAACACGCATCAGCGGTTTTGCATGAATTTCCCTCTAAAACAGCTGTGTCCCGTAACGTTCCGTTATTATCTCATAGCGTGGTGATTGTGCAGCTCACAACTTGTCCACGACAGCCTTTTGGAGTTGTTGGATTGTGTATTTGATGAGTTTGAGAAAACCAAGAAATTCCCTTAGCCTCCATAGCATAGCCCTGAGCAGCCTGCCGCTCCGCTCCTCCTTTCTAAAAATAGCTTACACTGACAATTAAAGGTAACAAACCTACTGCTATGACTATAGGGATTATGGCAATGGGCCAATTTGCCAAAATGTTGAACTATCCCTTTAAGCTGTGCATGTAAACGTACTGTATGAGGACCAGGTGAGTCCAGCAGAGACTCAGAGACACTATTGGGGCTTTTCCACTACACAGTCACGGCACGGTACGGCACAGCAAGGCACGGCACTGTTTTTGAAATTTCCAGATTTGATTCTCATGTCGGACGTAACGCTCGCGACTCTTCCAGTGACGACGCTCTGTCCAATCAGTGGAAGGCAGTCGGCTGACGTCACGTTATAGTATCGCTTCGGCTCGCTTGGAACCAGGGCCGAGGAGGTACTAAAAATAGTACTTGGTACCAGGTACTAGGGCTAGTGGAAAAGCAAAAAAAGCGAGCCGTGCCGTAACATGCTAGTGGAAAAGCACCATAAGAGGGCCGGGTGAGGACTCACTGAGGCAGCTGTTGTGGGTGAAGTCCCGGTGGAAGGCGTCACACTCGCGCTCCTGTCCCCCGGTGCCTCTGCAGCTGCACCACAGACTGAGGGTGATGTTGGACGGACTGCTGTCGCTGTAGTTGGGCGTCACGTCCGAGCCTGAGAGAGAGACAGAGACAGAGGGGGGGGTAAAGGGGGTTGATGTAGTTTTACTGGTGGAGCTGCGAGCGCGATGCGTTCACTGTCACATACACACTCACCGATGAGGCCGACGTAGGACATGAGGCAGCCGTGGTAGTTGTCGTGGGGACAGCTGGTGACGGTGTGAGGCGTCATCTGACAGTTCATGTGGAAATCAGCCAGTCGAGACCTGGAGACCACAACAACAACAACATAAACAACAACATTATACAACAGCAACAACATAAACAGATCACTTACTCTGAGTGCTGCGTTCACTGACAGAGTTAAAGGGATAGTTCAACATTTTGGCAAATTGGCCCATTGCCATAATCCCTATAGTCACAGCAGTAGGTTCGTTACCTTTATTTGTCGGTGCAAGCTATTTTTAGAACGGCGGAGCAGAGCCGTGAGCTGCTCAGAGCTACGCTGCGGAGGCTCATTATGGGATTTCTTGGTTTCCCTCATCAAACTCATCAAATACACAATCCAACAACTCCACAACGCTCTGGTGGACAAGTTGTGAGCTGCACATTCACCACGGTATGAGATAATAACACAACGTTACCAGACAGAGTTGTTTTAGAGGGAAATTCATGCAAAACCACTGATGCGTGTTGCCTTCAGGGACAGTTTTTCATCAAGCAGTCTCTGTATTTCCCTCTAAAACAACTCTGTCTGGTAACGTTGTGTTATTATCTCATAGCGTGGTGAATGTGCAGGTCACAACTTGTCCACCAGAGCGTTGTGGAGTTGTTGGATTGTGTATTTGATGAGTTTGATGAGGGAAACCAGGAAATCCCATGAGCCTCCGTAGCGTAGCTCTGAGCAGCTCACGGCTCTGCTCCACCGTTCTAAAAACAGCTTGCACCGACAATTAAAGGTAACGAACCTACTGCTATGACTATAGGGATTATGGCAATGGGTCAATTTGCCAAAATGTTGAACTATCCCTTTCATAATCAACAAGCACAACACTAGAACTCATCTTAACTAAATTACAGGAAATGAAGACGCTTCATTTAATTTGTCCGCCCTCGTTTTGCTTTTCATCCTTTTTCGTTTGTTTTTAATTTCTGATGAATGAATCACTGAAGATTTTAATGCACAAAATGAAAAAAGGTGCAGATTAAAAACAGACGGATGGAAACAACACGATGAGACTGTTTCACTTCCATCTAACGACTTTATTATACATCATATATTGATTCGTACCCGCTGATATTGTTGATATTTATACATTATGTTGCATGTATCATGTTTTACAACAACACATATTTACATATTTATCAAACATTAATGATCTGTAATGTATTTATTCTCCTCTTCTGCTCCGTCGCATCATCGCCGCCTTACAATCCTGACGTGCGACACAAAATCCTGCCGTGAATAAAAGGCTGATTCACTCACACACACACACACACACAGTCAGTGTCCTGCAGGATCCACTACATCATACATACTGTATGTTAATGCACCACAAACTGTCACAGGCAATGAGTGTAGCGCTGCTGAGCTTAATCTACTGCCTGTCCTAGTTTCCTCTCTCTCTCTCTCTCCGTCTCTTTCTCTTTCTCCTCGTTAATTCCTCAGCTTCTCGTCTGCTTCACTTCTTTCACACCATTCTTCTTCATCTTCTCCTTCTTGTGTTGATGAGTGTAAGAACAGCATCAGAAGTGAGGTGAACGACAGTCCACCTATCTGTGTGTGTGTGTGTGTGTGTGTGTGTTGTGTACGGTGGCCCTGAGGTGCAAATCACAACAGCAAATCAGATAAAACAACAACAAAAGAGAAAACACAATGGCAAATTACTAAACACAACAACCATTGTGTTTTCTCCATAGACTGTAAAAAACATGGACGTAGCATCCGTGATGTCACCCATTGGTTTTGGGGGAGTCGGTTTTGTGACTCACATGGTTCCTACAGCTTAAGCGGGGTTAAATTTAAGACTTTTTAAGACTTTTTTAAAGCCTCTTGAAATGAAATTTAAGACCGACTTCACAATAAACACAAATGCAGAAAAAAAAACACCACATCAATTACATAGGGTTAGGGACAATTTTACCCACTTTCCTATGTGATCTAAGGTAAAGTGACTCCTACATGAACATTGTATTGTGTCTCTTTCCAGCTGGCCTTTCAAAATAAATCCAAAAAAAGTCAGGAAAAAAAAAAAACACTGACTCGGGAGCTGGTGGTGGTGAGAAATTTAGCGTTGACGGGCGCCACTAACTTCTCTATGTCGGAATGTTACCAATTCTTTTGAGATTTGAGACTAATTACAACCATAAAATCCCACTTACCAAGTGTTAACATTTTTAAGACTTTGAAAAATTGATTTAAGACATTTTAATGCCAATTAAGGCCTTGTTTTTAGATTAATGAATTCAATGCCTTTTAAGACTTTTTAAGGACCCGTAAGAACCCTGGACTCAAATATGGCGGCCTGAACAGCGCCATGTTGGATTTACCGGCCAAGAACCCGCCCACTGGCCTCGAAGCAGCTGTCCACGGAGCTGCTCGGACCTGTCACTCAACGTTTCCACGCCATAATTTATGCGAGAATTTGAATAACAGTAAAACGGTAGAGTTAAAAAAAAATCCCCCCCCTCAGAGTGTGTGCGGGGGTAGAAACTATTGATAGAGACCAAAAAACGTTCTGACACCAGGCTTTTAACATGTTTACTGAGTATGTAAAGTCGGTGATTTTAACATGGAGGTCTATGGAGAATGCTCCTTTCTGACACCAGCCCCCAGAGGAAGAAGAGGGGATTGCAGTTTTTTGAACGCGGAAATGACTTCACTTCTCAGACCGACAACTGCCCCCTTGGTGTGTGAGTGTTGTGTACGGTGGCCCTGAGGTGCAAATCACAATGGTAAACAACCGTTGTGTTTTTTTGTGTCGTGTTTTTTTGTTGTTGTGTCTTCGCTTTTGCCGTTGTGTTTTCTCTTTTAGTTGTTGTTTTTTCTCTTTTTGTTGTGTTTTCTCTTTTTGTCATTGTGTTTTCTCTTTCTGTTGTTGTTTTTTCTCTTTTTGTCGTTGTGTTTTCTCTTTCTGTTGTTGTTTTTTCTCTTTTTGTGTTGTGTTTTCTCTTTTGCCGTTGTGTTTTCTCTTTTGCCATTGTGTCTTCTCTTTTGTCGTTGTGTTTTCTCTTTTGTCGTTGTGTTTTCTCTTTTTGTGTTGTGTCTTCTCTTTTTGTGTTGTGTTTTCTCTTTTTCCATTGTGTCTTCTCTTTTTGTGTTATGTTTTCTGATTTACTGTTGTGTTGTGTCTTCTGTTTTTGTGTTTTCCCTTTTTGTGTTGTGTCTTCTGTTTTTGTGTTGTGTTTTCTCTTTTTGTGTTGTGTTCTCTCTCTTGTTGTTGTGTTTTGCACCTCAGGGCCACCGTAGTCGTGGGAGGAAAACACAACATCTATTTGGTCAGTCACAGTTTGGGGACTTGACGTCCTTCTGGGGACAAAACTAAAGTCATGAAATCAGTGCAATGTAATGCAACGGACACAGCTGTGTGTGTGTTTGTCTGTGTGTGTGTGTGTGTGTGTGTGTGTGTGTGTGTGTGTGTGTGTGTGTGTGTTTGACACATACTCATATGTGAAGGTGTTTGTGTTTGTTCGTCTCTCGGCTGCAGAGAATGACACAGTTTGACAGGCTGAGTGCTGCGCATTTGACTTTCACACAGAGGTCGGTGTGTGTGTGTGTGTGTGTGCGCGTTTGTGTGTGTGTGTGTGTGTGTTCGTGGTTGTGTGTGTGTGTGTGTGTGTGTGGAGTTGGGTGTTGGCCTGCTTGAGTAATCCTGCCAACGACGTCGGCTCGAGACAAAAGACAAGACCATAATCCACAGCGACAAACACACACTCCACTCCGGTCTCTTCCTCTCTCTCTCTACATGACACACACACACACACACACACACACACACACAGAGACAGACACACACTTGGTGACACCTCCACCCTTGGCTTGTCAGGGCAGATCGTGTCGTGAGCGAGTGACTCAGATGTTGAGGAGTCGGCCGCTGTGAGTCGTCGTGTTCACGGACGGGAGGAGGGGGCGGAGCTTGTGACATGTGACTGCTGCCATGTTGGATCGGCCTGTATTAATGCACATACAAACTGTAAATACACACGGACGCCATCTCTCTGTTGGCATGACAACTGTCAGATTCACCATGTGAGCTGAGGGGGAGGAGGAGGAGGCGAAGCCGAATTCAGGCGTCAAACAACTTGAACTTTGTTTGAGTGGAACTGTTGAACTTGTATTTTCAGAGTCGGACGAGTTCAAGCGTCGGCGGTTGGAGTAGGCTATACGTTAGGGTTGTACAGCCAGTGCACTACTTGTATTCGGATTTGGATTCAGGCTTTTAAAAAAACTTTGAATTCGGATTCGTATTCGAGAAGAAACCAGAAGTGGGCGCACTGACTTCAGCTGAGCTAGTGCTACGCCGAGCTAGCCGGCTAACTTCCGCTTTAGCTCTCGGCTAACTAGAACGGGAATAAAATAATTTAGCCTAATCGTGCGGCTCTTCTCGACTTTCTAAACGTAATCGGACCGAATGGATCAAATTCTGGTAGTGAAACGAGTCGTTTCGCGGGGGTTGTGACACTCAAAAAAAATTATCCACCGTTTTATAGCCACTTCTTTTCCCATTATTGTCTATGAGAAAAATGCTAAATAGTTGAACAGTGACCCTGCAAGTATGGGTGAGCACTTCCTGTCTACTGTAATGCAATGCATGCAGGGAGTTGCTGTTTCTTAGCAACCCTAACGTGAACTAGACACAAATGAAACAGGATGACTCCCGTGGCGGCAGCCGGCAGTGCTGCCTGCTCGTGTTTGGCGCTCTACTCGTGTTGTGCTTCTATGGCGGACGCACCAATGTTAAAGGGACAACGAGGAGTTTTGGAAATAATGAGTAGAGACTTCGGACAGCAAAACTATTCGGGATCAAAGCATTATTTGTGTACTTCCGAATACGTATTCGGATTCGGGTACACCCCTAGTATACGTACATGTATGTTACAACATGTTGCCATGGTGACTGAATCAAAGGTCACTTCGCAACATCAAACACTAACAATGACCTCTTTACTACTTCAGGAGAAAACAAACCCCTATAGGTAACTCTGAACGTCTCTGAGCTCCAAACTTTTCCAGCTGAACGTCACAGAAGAGTTGAGGCTCACATCAGATACCAGAACAACACGCAGCCCAGATAACTCCTTATTTTTTTATTTAAACGATAAAGATCAAACTGAAAACAGAGGAAAAACTTATTTTTTTCTTTTTTGGGCTCTCAGGGAAAAGAAGAAATCACTTTATGACTCACCACCTGTCTCCAAACTCGTCTCTGTTCTGTCTCCACAGCTTCTGTCATGAGTGTGTGATGTTGTAGCTTAGTCACTCTGAGACATGACAATGTGTATATGTAACAGTAATGCTAACACTAATAGGGGAAAGTGGGCTAAGATGAACCACTTTTCATATTCAGGATCACTACATCAAGACAATTATAGTTTTGTTAAAGGGATAGTTCAACATTTTGGCAAATTGGCCCATTGCCATAATCCCTATAGTCATAACAGTAGGTTCGTTACCTTTAATTGTCGGTGCAAGCTATTTTTAGAACGGCGGAGCAGAGCCGTGAGCTGCTCAGAGCTACGCTATACGGAGGCTAATGGGATTTCTTGGTTTCCCCTCATCAAACTCATCAAATACACAATCCAACAACTCCACAACGCTCTGGTGGACAAGTTGTGACCTGCACATTCACCACGCTATGAGATAATAACAGAACAACTCTGTCTGGTAACGTTCTGTTATTATCTCGTGGTGAATGTGCAGGTCACAACTTGTCCACCAGAGCGTTACACTGACACTAGTACTAATGGTGCCTTCATGTGCTATGGTAATTATGGTAAATACCAAAAGACGACGTGAAAAGTGCACATGAACACCCTCTCATGTGGTATTTTCCACTGGGCAACTCGTAGAATTTTTTGATGCCCGAGCTGCCGAGATGAAAATAACCTTTGACCTTTTCAACATGGCGGCGAACAACGCAAGATTCGTTAATGGTAAACAAGGCAAGCTTTTAGAAAACAGTTAGCAGCTATTCACTTTATGTATGCGTGCCGTGCATGTACAGTAAAAACGCTTTTAAAAAGCTAGCCAAATAGCCAGTGCTAAATCGCCATGAATATTAATATTTACCGTTTGAGTTTTGATAATTCATCTTCTTGCTGTAAGAGATGAACTATGCAATCCAAAATTGTTTTACCCAAGTAACAAGTCTGAATCTGTGTGTCCACCATCTTTATTTTCTCTGTACAACAACAAAAGCACATGAACACAACGCACTGGTAAATACCTGGTCACAAGTGGAAAATACCATCTGTACCATAGCACATGAAGGCAGCATGACACTAATGCTCATACAAACACTAACACTAACTGTTTTCTAAGTTCACTAAGTCGACCCCTCAGGGCCACCGTAGTTTATGTGCTGCAGCAGTACAAAGCATCAACACTGTGACATCACTAAAGTCCCTGATGTCTAAGGGAACCTCTGGGGGCGGAGCCTGATACACAGAGTTTGAATCAAAGCGACAGATGTTAATGTAACAGCTGTAATGAGAAGACCAGCGCTGTGTCTGTTAAAGCTGCTCTTTAACTGTGACGATGCAGCCGGCAGCACGGACGATGAAGGTCAGAGGAGGATGATGATGATGATGATGATGATGGTGATGGTGGTGATGCTGCAGAGTCTGAAACCACTGGATCACGTCCTGCCTGGACTTCCTGTCCCCCCTCAGGGCTCGTTAAAGATTCATTTCAACTAATCATCAGCTGAGGGCGAGACAGAAGCTGCTGCAGCCGCCGCCGCTGACCGCACACATGAAAGAATAAACATATTTAAATAAGACATGATGGAGGTTGTTGCACTGAAGCAGAAGTTTACGGCAGAGCGAGTGTGTGTGTGTGTGTGTTTTTCTGTGTGTGTGTGTGGTAGCTGCTGCTGCTGCTGCAGAGTTCATCATGTTTTGGACCTTTCACTCAATCTGCAGGTGAAATTAACACAGAATCAGATCTGGAGTCAGTTCATGTTCACAGTGTTTAGAGAGTGAAATAAATAACTAGTGCACTATAACACACACAAACACACACACAAGCACACACACAAAGACACAGACACACACACAGACTGTACACAAAGATGGACGACGTCTCCTCTCTGACTCCTCGGATGAATTCACCTGTTGCATGATGCTCCAGTCTTGGACATTGAGGGCGTATTCATTCCCACAGTCGCTCAATCATTGGATAAAAGTTATCAGTGGGATCTTGTATTACAAAGCAGCCAACACAGTGGAGGTCATACATGTGTTTCTTTGTATTTCCAGCTGACAGGTGCATTCACGTCACTTGCACAACCTGCTGCTTGTAGGCTACACCGTCAAGGACAAAGATGTGCAAGACGTGTTTCAATGTTTGTTTTCCTCTGACCAAGTATGGAGGAGACAGTGTGTCTCTTCTGTGCTCCATCGATTGAGTCGGCAACCAAGGCAACAACCATCCCAACCAACCAACGACGTCACTCCGGTAAGAGCCGTTCCCCCAGCCTGCTATACTGTGAAAGCGCAGCATTTTAAACCTTTGTCTAACTTGTTCGCTGTCATGTCTTAGTTTGAGAGCTAAATATTTAAAAAATTCAGTGCGATCGGGGTCGATTGTTGTCCGTACATTTTAAAATACTGGCTCAATGATCGGCGCTCTCACAGTACAGTATAGCTGGCTGGGGGAACGGCTTGTTTGACGTTTTTGTGGGCGTTCCCTTGGTTGCCGACTCAATCTATGTGGACCCATGGCTCATTTTGGCCTGTCTGGTCTGTCGCTAACAAGTGATGATTTCTGCATGTTTCTGACAACAACTGTCTGTTGAATCAAAAAAACAAAAAAGGCGCTTGGATTTTGCCTTTAGTTCGGAAAAGGTTCAGACTGCATTCACACCACTAACGAACCTTATCAGGGTTCGTTCAGGACTCTGGTGCAGATCAAACAGGTGAACAAAGTCCCAGCTGAAGAGGTGGTCTTAGTTCACTATGGTCCGTACCAGAGTCCGGTAGTTTGTATTAAAGGAGAATTCCGGCCATTTTTGACCATTAAATCGTTGTCCTGATGGTCACCCAGTGTCGGTCGGAGCAAAAAACGCGACTAAAATTGGTTAAAACTTCGTTAGCTTCATTTGCTTGTTTAGCTGTAGATTGAGTTGACGTTGTTGCTCGGCAACAGACAGTAACCGTGAACCGAGAACAACATGTCAAATAACAGCATCTAAAACCAGAGGTTACGTCAGTATCTATCCACACATGTTTACACACACACACACACACACACACACACACACACACACACACACACACACACACACACACACAGGAACAGGGATTAAAGGAACGCCCACACTGAGCCGTTTGCTCTCATGACATTTCCATGTGTGTAACAGTGTAACATGGTCCTGGGGCTCAGTGCAGCATGTAATGCTGTCAATTACACTGCTGCAGTCAGTGTGTGTGTCCGTGTCCGTGTGTGTGTGTGTGTGTGTGTGTGTGTGTGTGTGAGAGAGTGAGCCAGAGGAGGTGAAGAATATTAAAATCAAATTACAGCCAGGCTGAGTGAGTCCAAATGGCCTTATTACTGACTGTCAGGCAGCACTGCACACACACAATGACACGCACACACACACACACACACACACACTGCATACACACTGCATACACGCAATGACACACACGCACGCACACACACACAATCTTCTGGAATGGACACACATGCAATTATCTCCAGTGTATAGACGAACAAGTGCAGATGTAAATATTATTCTATATTCAGCTAAAGATTCATTCACACAACAGCTGTGGAGGTGTGTGTGTGTGTACGTGTCTGTGGGTGTGTATGTGTGTGTGTGTGTGTGTGTGTGTGTGTACGTGTCTGTGGGTGTGGGTGTGTGTGTGTGTGTGTGGGTGTGAGTAAGAGAGAGAGAGAGACTGGTGTGTGTTTGACCCTGACGTGTCAGTCATGGTGTAACAGACTCACATGTCCCTCGAGTGTTATTCAATTATCATATCTGTAATAACAGGGATAAACAAGAAACACACACACACACCAGTCACACACACCCACATACGCACACACACTGTTTTGTATAGTGAATCTATAACTGGTTTAAACCTGAATAAATATCTATTATGCTTGTTAGGGGAAGTGATAATAAAGTTATGATAAAAAGAAAAGAAATCCGTTCAGAACTCAGTTGTAAAACGTTGTGGTTTTTATGAATCAACTTTAACCTGTTTGACACGTGAACAAACGACCGTCAGTTTTAGTTTTAGTTTAGTTTTATTATGGATCCCCATTAGTCCTCACCTTGGTAAGGACTATTCTTCCTGGGGTCCAGACACTCATATGTGACAATCAAAACATAATACTTAATAATAACTTACAGAATTAGATAAATGACAAACAACAAAATAAAACAAAATCATAAGAATACTTTTTTTTTTACAAATACAAACCAACTTTGACTTTTCAAAGGGGAGCCTATTCCAATACGTCACTGCTCTGTACTACAGTTCTCCTAAGTGCCTCAGTTCTTGGTAGAGACAGGGTAAAATGAGCACTCAATCAGGGCCGTTGTCTAGGGGAGAAAGGTGATGATAATTCTAGGGGCCCAGCGCCCAGTGGGGCCCACAAAAAAAACCCAGTATAGTGTAATCTTTGTATGACTGAATTATTCTGCATAAGACCCTGACTAATACTCATAGTAATGCTGCATTAGCATCAAAACAAAGTAGGCTAAATAAAAAATGATAATACATAGCCTACGTAGTCTAAGAAAAAAAGGGGAAAAGTCAGGGGCCCAATTTAGTTTTCTTTCAGGGGGGCCAGAATTCCTAGCAACGGCCCTGACTCAATGCATGCCTTGTTGCATAGCCATGTTTTCCCACATGATAAATATTAAACAAAAATGTGACCAAACTATAAGCAAATCTTTGTTCTACTGTCATGAACACAACACAATGACAACAATAACATGACCACAGCGTCTGCTCCGGCCTCTCGGTCTAAATATAGGAGCGGTTCCAGGACCGGAGCTGCAGAACTGGACTCGTTCTGATCCGGGATAAATTTATCTCAGCTTTTATTTCTGGACGCGGAGCAGAGAGAGAAAGAGAGAAACCTCAGAGAGAATCAATCACTCTCTGTTTCTGTTTCTCCCCAAAGAGACCGGAGGGAAAGAGGGAGGGGGGGACAAAAAAACAGAACACGTGGACGCTTCGTCTCCTCTTACTTCACATCTCACTGGGACAAACAGCTGATGTATTATGGGATGTCATGTCTCAGTGACACGGCGGGTCACCTTGTCAAACATGAACCTGCTTCGACCTGCAGCGCGAGGCGTTCACTGACCTCCGCTGCTCAGCTGATGCTGACTGTCCACCTCTGTGTTACTGTATTATCATCGTTAAAGGGATAGTTCAACATTTTTGGCATGATGGGATTTCTTGGTTTCCCTCATCAAACTCATCAAATACACAATCCAACAACTCCACAACGCTCTGGTGGACAAGTTGTGACCTGCGCATTCACCACGCTATGAGATAATAACACAACGTTACCAGACAGAGTTGTTTTAGAGGGAAATTCATGCAAAACTGCTGATGCGTGTTGCCTTCAGGGACAGTTTTTCATCAACAGTCTCTGTATTTCCCTCTAAAACAACTCTGTCTGGTAACGTTGTGTTATTATCTCATAGCGTGGTGAATGTGCAGGTCACAACTTGTCTACCAGAGCGTTGTGGAGTTGTTGGATTGTGTATTTGATGAGTTTGACGAGGGAAACCAAGAAATCCCATGAGCCTCCGTAGCGTAGCTCTGAGCAGCTCACAGCTCTGCTCCGCCGTTCTAAAAATAGCTTGCACCGACAATTAAAGGTAACGAACCTACTGCTATGACTTTAGGGATTATGGCAATGGGCCAATTTGCCAAAATGTTGAACTATCTCTTCAATAATCAACAAGCACAACACTAGAACTCATCTTAACCAAATTACACGAAATTAATTAAGACGCTTTTAATTTAATTTGTCCGCTCTCGTTTTGCTTTTCATCCTTTTTCGTTTGTTTTTATTTTCTGACAATTAAAGGTAACAAACCTACTGCTATGACTATAGGGATTATGGCAATGGGCCAACTTGCCAAAATGTAGAACTATCCCTTTAACAAAACTATTAACTATGTGAAGGCTCACACACCTGTTGGATCTTTTGTCGTCACAGTAAATGAAAAAGGCGGAGGATGAAACCCAGCTGAGCTCTGTGGCTCCGCCCCCTTCTGTCCTCTGATTTATCGCATCATTGTGCTGCAAATTGTGTGAAAAACGACGTTTGTGCGACACAGTGACGTCTCCACTGAAGCTGTTTGTTCACACCTACACTTTCATAATCTGACTGATTAGCTCCTTTGTTCTTTTTAATTAACGCTCCCCGAGTGCGGCTGCTCATTTGCATATTTCCATATTAGCGTAGCTTATGAGTAGCTGCTGCTGCTGCTGCTGCTGCTGCTGCTGCCGCTGCTGCTGCTGCTGCTCGCCGTCAGGAGACACCGCCCTCAGTCACACCTCTGGTCCCGCTTCTCAGGGCCGGGGGTTCATCAAGTCATTTAAACATTCTGAGGTCTGCACGCACGCTATGAGCTTTATGTAATGTGAAGTCAATATTCAGCTTCTTTTATCTCACATTTGAGACATTTGATAAAAATAGAATGGCAGAATGACAACATTTGTGCCCAAAAAGCAATCTTACAAAATTTCATTTTAGACTTCAAGCACTTTCAAGCACCAAAAAACAGTTCATTCTCATGATTGAAGGAGTGTTTTCACAAGGGATTTGAAATTTTTCAAAAAGCAGACCTCAAATTTCCAGTATTTGGCCTAAATTATTTCTTTCTACAGTGTTCTAGGACAAACTGGCCTCAGTGTGCTTACAGCGGAGGTTCTAATATTTAGACATAAAACACTTGAGTATTGTTACATCTGCAAGTATCTTAAAAAGATAAATTTAACCTTTTAAAAACCAAGCTTATTTTTTAGGCCTTTTCTCGAAAATTGCATATCCATAATAAAATGAGTATATCTCTGCAACCACAAGGTCTATTTGAATACTTTTGGTGTCATAGTAAAGGGAAAAAATTGAGGAATTGCTGAGATGTGTAAATTTCAGTATATCTGTTACTGGTGAAGAGTAAATGAAAATGACACACAGAAAAAAATTGATAAAATTAATATTCCAACCTGATCTCACAGAAATGCGTGAAATGACCACGAACACCTAGTACCAGATTCCGTGCTCCTTTCACGTAATGTGTTAAAATTACGTGAAAGAAGCACGGAAAGAGTCTCCACTGAAAGCCAATGAGTCCAACTTCCGTGAGATGGCCACGCAAACCGTGTCGTGGTGGATGCACGCATTTTCAGCTTCAAAGACACCCCCAGTGCGTCAACAGCCTGACGAACGGTCACTGTCCCTCCTCGTCACATTCTTTTTTTTTTTTTACTTTTCCTTAAAGCTTTATTGAACCTGATGCTGCTGTGTCTGACGTAGTTTACAGCAAGGACGTCCTTTCGGTTATATATTTATTTATTTATTTATTTAGTGATCATGGTGTTTGGTGCAGAATAATCAATCAATAAATAAATAAATTAGGTTGGAAGCTACGTCAGACCGGGGGGGGGGGGGGGTTGTGGATTCTACAGGTGAAGACCACTTCCGCGTTCAAAAAGCTGCTCTGTTTAATCAATATTCTGAAGAAAGATCTGATTATTAGCCATAACGCTGTAACCATCCAAGGAAGACTGTGTAACAATATTATGTGCTTCTGCTGAGTCCAAAAGCCCTGTGTAATATCAACTGTATTTTAAGAAAACACGTTTTGTTTCCAATGTCATATCACGGAGAAGCACTACATTACCCATAATCCTCATATTTATCAGCGACGTGTCTAATTGGTTGAGCTTGCTGTTACCAGCAAATGAAAAAATAAAACAAATTGAGCTTATATTATTTTCTTAGTAACTAAAAGGTCTTAACATCTTTTTTGTTTTCAACATTGAATAAAAAAACGGTGCTATATTGTTAAAATTCAACAATAAAGTGCATACAAGTTGGCTTGACTTCTTTCTTTTTTTCTTTTTTTTCATAATTTTCACCAGCATCTTTCTGGTCCACATCACATCACATTTAATGTAATTTTTAATTCAATGAGTGAAATTTTATTTTTTATCTGAAAAACATTATTATGAATTCAAGGGTCAGAGGTAACTGATTAGTGTTAAATTTAACCTTTTTGACCCTGTTTCCTTGAATAAATCACTAAGACTTTGATGCGGGAAGCTGAGATTTTGATTTGATTTTGTTCAGAGCACTAGGGACAAAGTTTCTGTAGAATTTCAGACCTGTCGGACGTCCAGAAGGGTCACAGCTGACCGTCCAGGCTCGTTTCTCGGCCTTCAAAGCCTAGATTTAGAAGCCTTTTGTCTAATGACGTCCACATCCTTGGGGTTATAAGGCTGAAAGTTTCATGTATTTGTCCAGGCCAAAGGCCATCCACCATGTGCAATTTCAAACCTGTGCGACCTTCACAAGTGTCAAAGGTCACTGATTTGTGACCTTTTTGACACCGTTTCCTTGAATAAAACACCAAGACTTTGATGCGGGAAGCTGAGATTTTAAAATGTGGTCCAGAATGTCTAGTAGATTGTGTGTGCAAAGATTCAGAGCTCTGTGACATTCAGAAGGGTCACAAATAGCCAAAAAGCAATGCTCCTTTCTCTGACCTCTTATTAAAGGAGAAATGTTTAAACAGCAATTCTTTAATAGCTTCCAGATGCTTTGGCCTATCAGGCTGAATTTTTAGCTAAAGGAGCTGGTGTACGATCAGGAAGTAGGGGAGCTGTGCATAAAGCCAATTGGTAAGTGTCAAAGGTCACAGGGGTCAAACATCAAAGTGAATCCAGCCATTCCTGCTTTTTCTCAACAAAACATACACGCTTTAAGTTATCATCATGAAATATTAATAGGTTGTATATCAGAGAGTCCTCTATCAGAATATTTTGGTCCCGTTGCTCTAGGGGCCCCGGGGGGCCACTTGGCTTTCCCATGCTCCCACAGAGTTGGGCCTCGGGGTGATGGATAAGGGCCTCACCATGAGTCCACAGGCCAAGTTTCAAGTGATTTGGTCGGTTTCTATGGAAACAGCGGCCTCAAGGATACAGAGGAATGCGGCTGTTTGAAGCCCCGCCTCTCGAAAAGTAATGGCTCGATCAGGACCAAACACACATCTACGCGTTCGTCTTGGGCCCCGAACCATGTATTAAAAAATCAGAACTGTACGACTTTTGGAAATGTGTTTTGTCTATTTCGGCTTTTCTGACGAAGAGGGTCTCTCAAGCTTTAAGTCTGACAGACTCTGAGTCTGAAAAGCCGAAATAGACAAAACACATTTCCAAAAGTCGTACAGTTCTGATTTTTTTAATACATGGTTCGGGGGCCCAAGACGAACGCGTAGATGTGTGTTTGGTCCTGATCGAGCCATTACTTTTCGAGAGGCGGGGCTTCAAACAGCCGCATTCCTCTGTATCCTTGAGGCCGCTGTTTCCATAGAAACCGACCAAATCACTTGAAACTTGGCCTGTGGACTCATGGTGAGGCCCTTATCCATCACCCCGAGGCCCAACTCTGTGGGAGCATGGGAAAGCCAAGTGGCCCCCCGGGGCCCCTAGAGCAACGGGACCAAAATATTCTGATAGAGGACTCTCTGATATACAAGATATTTATATTTCATGATGATAACTTAAAGCGTGTATGTTTTGTTGAGAAAAAGCAGGAATGGCTGGATTGACTTTGATGTTTGACCCCTGTGACCTTTGACACTTACCAATTGGCTTTATGCACAGCTCCCCTACTTCCTGATCGTACACCAGCTCCTTTAGCTAAAAATTCAGCCTGATAGGCCAAAGCATCTGGAAGCTATTAAAGAATTGCTGTTTAAACATTTCTCCTTTAATATGAGGTCAGAGAAAGGAGCATTGCTTTTTGGCTCTTTGTGACCCTTCTGAATGTCACAGAGCTCTGAATCTTTGCACACACAATCTACTAGACATTCTGGACCACATTTTAAAATCTCAGCTTCCCGCATCAAAGTCTTGGTGTTTTATTCAAGGAAACGGTGTCAAAAAGGTCACAAATCAGTGACCTTTGACACTTGTGAAGGTCGCACAGGTTTGAAATTGCACATGGTGGATGGCCTTTGGCCTGGACAAATACATGAAACTTTCAGCCTTATAACCCCAAGGATGTGGACGTCATTAGACAAAAGGCTTCTAAATCTAGGCTTTGAAGGCCGAGAAACGAGCCTGGACGGTCAGCTGTGACCCTTCTGGAGGTCCGACCGGTCTGAAATTCTACAGAAACTTTGTCCCTAGTGCTCTGAACAAAATCAAATCAAAATCTCAGCTTCCCGCATCAAAGTCTTAGTGATTTATTCAAGGAAACAGGGTCAAAAAGGTTACATTTAACACTAATCAGTGACCTCTGACCCTTGAATTCATAATAATGTTTTTCAGATAAAAAATAAAATGTCACTCATTGAATTAAAAATTACATTAAATGTGAAGTGATGTGGACCAGAAAGATGCTGGTGAAAATTATGAAAAAAAGAAAAAAAGAAAGAAGTCAAGCCAACTTGTATGCACTTTATTGTTGAATTTTAACAATATAGCACCGTTTTTTTATTCAATGTTGAAAACAAAAAAGATGTTAAGACCTTTTAGTTACTAAGAAAATAATATAAGCTCAATTTGTTTTATTTTTTCATTTGCTGGTAACAGCAAGCTCAACCAATTAGACACGTCGCTGATAAATATGAGGATTATGGGTAATGTAGTGCTTCTCCGTGATATGACATTGGAAACAAAACGTGTTTTCTTAAAATACAGTTGATATTACACAGGGCTTTTGGACTCAGCAGAAGCACATAATATTGTTACACAGTCTTCCTTGGATGGTTACAGCGTTATGGCTAATAATCAGATCTTTCTTCAGAATATTGATTAAACAGAGCAGCTTTTTGAACGCGGAAGTGGTCTTCACCTGTAGAATCCACAACCCCCCCCCCCCCCCCCCCGGTCTGACGTAGCTTCCAACCTAATTTATTTATTTATTGATTGATTATTCTGCACCAAACACCATGATCACTAAATAAATAAATAAATAAATAAATATATAGTAACCGAAAGGACGTCCTTGCTGTAAAGTCAGACACAGCAGCATCAGGTTCAATAAAGCTTTAAGGAAAAGTAAAAAAAAAAAAAAAAAACGGGCACCTAATGAGTCAAGCATGTGACGAGGAGGGACAGTGACCGTTCGTCAGGCTGTTGACGCACTGGGGGTGTCTTTGAAGCTGAAAATGCGTGCATCCACCACGACACGGTTTGCGTGGCCATCTCACGGAAGTTGGACTCATTGGCTTTCAGTGGAGACTCTTTCCGTGCTTCTTTCACGTAATTTTAACACATTACGTGAAAGGAGCACGGAATCTGGTACTAGGTGTTCGTGGTCATTTCACGCATTTCTGTGAGATCAGGTTGTAATATTCGCCTAAAAAAAATCATGTTTTTGATGAGTGCCCTTTAGAATAATGCTGATGAAGCTCAAACTCTCTATAAAATCATTGTACAACATATGACCATTGTCTCTGCAGTGGTTGATTCTGATTAATTGAAGCAGGACAAAATTATTGAGATTTTACTACAAAATATTCAGGCGAACTTTCCAAAATGTCCATTTTTGGCACAGCTTGGAACCACCTGCTACTATAAACCATTGTTTAATCTTTATTTTCACACAATTTGCATAAACTAACTGAAAATGAATCAGCCAGGACTAAATAAGAATTGCATGCTTAAGAAAATATGTTAAATTCGAGAAAATGGCCTCAAACCTCAGAGGGCATAAACACGTCTGTATTCAGTTTTAACCAGTGATTTGGTGTTTGCGCTTAGAGTGGGCCACAAACAAAAATCTTGTTTAGGGGGCCACCAAAATCCTAGGGCCGGCCCTGCCCCTTCTGGTTCCACTCATCTGCTCTTCATCCCCAAAAATCGAAGGGAGCCGACGCCGAGCAAATGAGATGAATCATGGGATGCCTCTGTGTAAACCGGCTCCACAAACAGTCACAACGAGAGCGAGCGAGAGGGGGCCCGGCTGCTGCGTCGGCGGCGGCGTCCTCTGTGACCTACAGAAAAAGAGGCAGCTATTTCCATCACGCCACCACCTCACCTCACTGACCGTGTAATGGAGCGATGCAGTCGCTAGATTGGCTTCCTCGCCTTAAAACACCACTCAGCTGCCGCCGCCGGCTTTGGGAAAAGCAGTTTAGCTGTGCACGCCTCGGTGCACGGGCGGGCATGTGTGTGTGTTTGCATACATACCACCGGCATTAGTGCGGGAGCCGTGCAGTGTGATGGGAGGGGGGGGGGGGTCATCAGGAAGCTGATACACATAAATCCCTCACATCCAGCAGATGTATCCTGATGGAGACCTCCAACAAGTCCATTAGGAGTTAAGTTGTGTGTTCACAGTGAGCTGCCTGACTCTGCTGAAGGTCTGAGAGGGTCACTACACACACACACACACACACACACAGCACACAAATATACTTTTTCCCGCAGTGGGAGGGAGGTGGGGGGTGGGGGTCTGGATCAGAGCACTGCACATCAAACTCAAAGTATCTCCAAGGACACGTCTCTAAAAACTGAACATGTGTCCAGACTCAAAGAGAGAAAATAAAACTCACAGAGAATGTGTGTGGATCATCACTGTCTACACAAACTTGGCCCATTGCCATAATCCCTATAGTCATGGCAGTAGGTTCGTTACCTTTAATTGTCGGTGGAAGCTATTTTTAGAACGGCGGAGCAGAGCCGTGAGCTGCTCAGAGCTACGCTACGGAGGCTCATGGGATTTCCTGGTTTCCCTCATCAAACTCATTAAATACACAATCCAACAACTCCACAACGCTCTGGTGGACAAGTTGTGACCTGCACATTCACCACGCTATGAGATAATAACACAACGTTACCAGACAGAGTTGTTTTAGAGGGAAATTCATGCAAAACCGCTGATGCGCGTTCCTGTCGGGGGCAGTTTTTCATCAAGCAGTCTCTATTTCCCTCTAAAACAACTCTGTCTGGTAACGTTGTGTTATTATCTCATAGCGTGGTGAATGTGCAGGTTACAACTTGTCCACCAGAGCGTTTTGGAGTACATAAATCCGGGATAAAAAGTGTCACTACGACCTTGAGCTTTGATCTTTTACCACTAATATCCAATCAATTCATCTGTGAGTCCTGGTGAACAGTTGTGCTAATTTTGAAGAAGTTTCGTCAAAGCAATACTGAGAAAACGTGTCCACAAAGATGGGCTGGATGGTTTTATATGGTGACTGCTTAGTTGTGACATCACAAAGTGACAGGAAGTCCTGACGGCTGGTTTTAAGGCTCAGTTTCTGAATACAGGCTGTGTGCATTTCTCTGTGGACTGAGGCTTTGATACTTTCACAGTATTAATATAGAACCTAGAGCTGCTTTATAATCACACTACACATGGACATCTACCTTTATACTGTATGGAGCTTTAACACAAACATTTACCTTTATACTGTATGGAGCTTTAATACAAACATCTACCTTTATACTGTATGGAGCTTTAATACAAACATCTACCTTTATACTGTATGGAGCTTTAATACAAACATCTACCTTTATACTGTATGGAGCTTTAATACAAACATCTACCTTTATACTGTATGGAGCTTTAACACAAACATCTACCTTTATACTGATGGAGCTTTAATAGAAACAACTACCTTTATTCTGAAGGAGTTTTAATAGAAACATTTACATTCATTCTGAAGGAGCTATAACACAAACATCCACCTTTATTCAGAAGGAGCTTTCATACAAAACCCTCCTTGTCTGTGTTGTTCCCTATTCTATTTGCTGATGTTCAGGCTCCACGATTAGAAACTCAATCATCTTTTCATGTTAATATTTTTGGGGAAACAAATTCAGAACGTGTTGCTCCTCCGGGCAACAAACTTAAATAACAGCAGCAGCTGCAGTGAATCTTTGTCCTTCAAGAGGTTCCTGGAGCTCAGACTGAGATGTTTTACAGGGTTTTTTATTACCACGGCATCTCGGGGATTTTAATGCCGGTCCAGATCAGTCATAGCAGCAATAATATCTTTTTTAAACCGACTGCACGCTGCAGTGCTGCAAACTTCCTTTCATCTTTTCCATCCTGTTAGAGTCCCAGTGAAATTAACCTCAGGTTATACACATCCCGTGTGAATTCAAATCGTCAGTAATTATTAGAACATTTCCAGCCGCAGAGGAGCCGGAGCCCGTGTGCACCGACATGGCAACGGCAAATATTTGTTTTTCGCTCTGAATTCATAAAATACATGAAAGTCTAGTTATTTAACTGAACAGTCAGAGGCATCAGGAGACAAACACTGGAGGTCAATACAGTCATGTAAGATCTGCTCTGTTCTGTCCACAGTAACAGGCAGAAAACTTAACGACAGAGGTTTTATGAAGACAGATTGTGTAGAAGAACGTGAACAAAAGCAGCAGACAGCAGCAGGTTATCTCAAATCATTTGGAAGAGAAAACAATGAAGTTTTGCCTCAAACTGTCACAGTTTATAGACACGACTCGGCTGTTTTACTTCGACCTCCAGATGAAGTGAAGTTTAAATTGCGTGGATGAACTGCTGGTTCGTTTCCATCCTGTTTCATCCTCTCTTTAATGACTGTCTTTTCCTTTCATTGGCAAAAAGAACGAAGTGTAAAGTCCTTGTACCACAATTCACAAAGAGTCGAGTCAAGATTCACCTTTATCTTCAAGAAACCACATTTCTTATACAAGCTGTTATCACTGAAGGAGACTGAGAATTAACCACACATCAGACTGAGCAGGAGAGAGAAAGTCAATGCTAATGGCTAAGCTAAAGAAGATAGTAGATAAACGAGATGATGAATTTACTGCAGCGCAGCAATAAAAGCCCTAAGAAACAAAAGGTCCCTGTCACTAGAGGGCTTTTATTTCGAAAAAAAGTGTTGGAAACAAAATCCATGCCCCTAATAAAATATTGTTTTGCAGGAAAATAAATAAATAAATAATGTGTATTTATAATAATAATGAGTCCATCCAAAGAAAGAGAGGAGAAGCTGCTGTAAACACCTGATCGCTGTAACTTCATCACTCAGTCACATGGTGTTCAGCTGACCAATGGTGTGACTCGATCAGACAACTCTATCACTCACTCAGTCACATTTACAATTAAAGCAGAAGTAAGCGATCCGGTCGTTTTGGCTAATGCTGCGTTCCAGGCAGGCTTTTGAAACCGTAAGTTACGGCGTCAAGTCACGACTTACGACTTTGTAGCGTTCCAGGCAACCCACTCGTGTTTTTCCGACCTGTTTTACCTGTGAAAGTCACTATAACGGCCACTCGTAACTTCTGACCCGTGAACTCGTACCAGATCGAACTGGTACCACTTCACAGGTCGGAAAAACACGAGTTACGGGCTGCCTTGAACGCACCATAACTTCCTGTCAGCCGATGGAGTTAGCAGCCCCCGCCCTCGTCATGGATCTATTGGTCCTCGTCCCTACGTCACCACATTCAGGCGCATCCCTTGGCTGCACACACAGAGAGGACTGCCCCTTTATGCCGTTCTCTCTCCTCATTGGATAAAACTTGTAGGATACGAGAAAAGTTTTCTCCTCGGCTCAGAGCAGAGCAGAGTGACTGACAGACCCGTGTTTCAGACCAAACACTCTATGTAAGTGATTGCTGTCGGACGATATAACTATTTAAGACTTAGGCCTATATTAACACAAAAATATCACTTACTTCTGTCTTAATGGTCAAATAAAGTTTTTAAACAGCAGCCTTATTAGAAGTCAATCTGAAAGATAAGCATCTATGAATTCTACTTCATGTTATAAGATGTTAAACAGCACAATTTAAAATACGTTCATGCATATATTTTCATCAGTTTGTTCTTTAAACCACTACACTGAATCGACAACAGCAGTCAACCATCAGAAAAAAACAAAAAAAAAACACACACACACCATAGTGAAATTTGAAATAATGAGAAACAACAACAACAAACTCCTGGTTTTCCTCCATCTAATTCTGAAGCAGCGACTTCAACTGACTGATCAGCTGCAGCTAGTTAGCTCATTAAGCTAGTTAGCTCATTATGCTAATGTGAGCTCTGAGAGGAATCATGAATAAACCTGTGCAGTGAAGCACAAGTTTCCAAATCTGCTTTAATTAAACGATAATTTCTCCTTCACGTCGTCTCTCCTCTCCGTTTCTATCATCATCCTCATCATCATCACCATCACCATCATCTTCATCATCACCACCTCTGTCCGTGTCAGTCGGCAGCTCGTTGTTCTCTCTCTGACCTTTAACACTGACACATGATGAAACGTGACTTTCTGTCAGAGACCACAGAGACTGACGATCGATCGTGTGACAGGGCATCATCGGTAACCACGGCAACGGTTCAGCTTCCAACTGACCTGTTGCATCAGCGCTAACAGCAGCTGTTACAGTAGCTACATATGTCAACGTGTACGGCCATCAACCGTCTGATACGACTCGTTTTTAATAGGCTACTTTTAATTTTGCTTTTTTTTGTTTGCCATTTTAATCATTCTATTGTTTTTTTATGTCTTATTTCTGTCTTATTTCAATGTATTTTTCTCTTTTTGATTGCATTTCTATGCCTCTGTAAAGCACTTTGAATTGCCTGGTGTATGAATTGTGCTGTACAAATAAATTTGCATTTTTTTCCCACATTAAAATCTTCTCTATGCCAAAGTTTGGCATCTGTTCAACAAAACATCATCATCATTCTTTTAATTTTGACAAACTGTACAAACAAAGTGGATATAAAACTATATATATAAGCCTCAAACCAACAGTGACAGTCTGAAGTCAGTCTGGACTGACGGTGACTGTGACGCTCATCATCACTTTGTTTGGAGGTGAAAACTGCTGCAGATTCATCGATGTGCAAGATCAATGTTTGTTTTTTTGGTATTTACAGAAAATAAAATAAAAATCTGAGAAACAATTCAAACTTTTCTGCAGCTGCCTGAAAGTTCGGCGCAAACAAACAGTTCATTTATTGAGTGTGTTTCTAATCCCCGATTCTCTCGTCGTGGCTCCTGAGTGTGAACGTGCACAAACCAAGCTGCACGGTTCTTATTGAAAATTAACTGTGGGTGTGATTGCACTCTTATTTGAAATGCAAATACAATTTCTTTTTTTTTCTTTTTTTTTTATTCTAAGTGCCTTGGTCCAAAAAGCTTTTACAGCTCTCTGTAGGTTTCTCGTACATTTCTTGTGGCAAAGACCACATTTAATTACGCTTCCTGTCAATCAGAGCCTTCCCCGAGCAGTCACTTCCTCCTCCCGCCCGCTCCCGTCCACAGCGGGGGACGGCACACACCCCTCCGAGGCCGTCGAGACCCCGAGGACCTGCGGGATTCCTGTGATTATGCAGCTCTCCGCGCTCCATCCGAGGTTAATGGAGGCTAAAACGAAAAGAACAAGCCTCCTCTGGATCCTTTTTTACAGGCAATCAAACATGATTCATGCTCCGTGCATGATATTGGGGCGCAGCAGCTTCCTGCCACAGGGGGCACAGCTTTCTACCAGAGGGAGGGAGGGTATGAGGGGGGGTGTGAGGATGTGAGGGGGCGGACCGGGCCTTGTTAGGGTGTTTTGGTCGGGCTGCTCGCCGGTCTCATTCCCTGTTCTAGATATCGATTTATATCCGAGCGTCTCTTCCTCACACACGCTGCTCAAAGAGACTCCTACTCAGTGCAGGGAAACACAAAGCAGCGGCGCACACGGAACGCAACACACACACACACATAGACACACACACACACATACCAGCAGCAGCAAATCACAAACAAGGAGCCTGCAGAGCCTTTATAGCAGCAATGTGTGTGTTCTGGTATGTGTGTGTGTGTGTGTGTGTGTGATCGTCTGTAGGGACGGGGCTGATTATCTGAAGGCAGCTCTTTAAAGACTGTCTTCTCGCCGTCTCCATTGTGTTCAGACACACACACACACACACACACACATACACACAAAGTGAAAGGACAAATCACGGCTCAGAGGAAATAGAGACATGAAGTTCTGTTTAACAGTAGGAACCTCACTCACTAGTGATATATATAGTATATATAGTTGTTAGTACAGAGTAGGTGCTGTCAATCTTTCCCCCAAATCAGATTCAAACTTCTAATGCTTCTTATGTTAAAGGGATAGTTCAACATGACCCATTGCCATAATCCCTATAGTCATAGCAGTAGGTTTGTTACCTTTATTTGTCGGTGCAAGCTGTTTTTAGAACGGCGGAGCAGAGCCGTGAGCTGCTCAGAGCTACGCTACGGAGGCTCATGGGATTTCTTGGTTTCCCTCATCAAACTCATCAAATACACAATCCAACAACTCCACAACGCTCTGGTGGACAAGTTGTGACCTGCACATTCACCACGCTATGAGATAATAACACAACGTTACCAGACAGAGTTGTTTTAGAGGGAAATACAGAGACTGCTTGATGAAAAACTGTCCCTGAAGGCAACACGCATCAGCGGTTTTGCATGAATTTCCCTCTAAAACAACTCTGTGTGGTAACGTTGTGTTATTATCTCATAGCGTGGTGAATGTGCAGGTCACAACTTGTCCACCAGAGCGTTGTGGAGTTGTTGGATTGTGTATTTGATGAGTTTGATGAGGGAAACCAAGAAATCCCATGAGCCTCCGTATAGTGTAGCTCTGAGCTCTTTGTTTTGTTTCTTGTTTCTCATTATACCTATAACAGCTTATTATTATAAATTCATGAAAATGTCCAGTTTTGCAACATGCAATTGACTGGTGCTCTGCACAGAACAGGCCTACTCCGGTATTTTGTTGAGTTTGACGTAATCCCCGAGAGGCTCTGCGATGCACACATACAGACTGAGCAGACGTCGGAGCGGCGTTACCTCTGATGCCGAAGCGCAAGTGTATAGCTCTATACAGGGGTGGACTGAACATCTGTGTGTTCTGGAGAATCAAAGAACGTAGTCAGAAACCCTTTACACTAGAATATCTAATTTACTATATTAAAAAAAAAAAAACCGTAATGTGTCAACTACAAAAAATATGTATGAAAGTGGTTTTGAGTAATATTTTCAGGTTTCAAAAGTCATCTAAATAAAGTGACTGCAGTGTAGTTGTAACACAAACCATCTCTTTCAGTAATAATGGTGCTGGTAATGAAATAACTTCACTGGAGTTACTGCGTCATAGTTACAGCTCTCACACCAAACTGTCATTACAACACAGGAGGCTCAGATGTTTTTTTAAAGCTGATAATTCAAATGTATCACTTACAGAACATGTTAAATATATCCAAACCCTAATTTAATTATCACACATCCTGAGCTGTGGTGTAAGATCCAAGTGAAAATTAGTTTCAAAAGATCATTTTAAAGAAAAAGGCGAAATATTTGATGTATTTTTAGTGAATGTATCAGTTTTCTGTGAGGAAGGTTAAATCACCTGGTCCAGGTTCAGCCTCCCTCTCTGTCTCTTTCTCTGTTGTGTCTCTGAGGAGTTTCTTATTCACATGTGTCCATCGGCAGCGTGACGACGGACACGACTCCACAGCTGACGGATGTTTACTTTGGACACACTCGGCCGATCTTGGCTCGGAAACACAAAAACTGTAAACTCTTCTAATTATTAATAAAAGCTCCTTGTTGTGTTTGCTCCCTAATTAAAAGAAAATAGTGCAGATTAAACAGGACTTAGTGCAGCTCACGTTTCAGCCGCAGCGCAAACACAGCTGATTACACAACACACCAACAACAGCAGTGCAACTACACAACAACACACACACACACACACACACACACACATACACACCCCAACACACCTGGTCAGGGTTGTGACTCCATGTTTTTGTTCTGTTGCTGAGTCACACCTCGCAGCCATCTGTAGCTTCGCCCCCGGGGGGTCGCAACAAAACAAAACAGTAACAAAACACTGAGTTTGGTAATGAAGCAGTGTGGCATCATGGGAGGTTTTTTTTACCCAACAACAACTAGAACAAGGATCTGAAAAAGAGTACCCGTCTGAGGGGAAGATGGTGGACGAAGGTGCCGCTATAGGTCCAATCCACACCAGAAGTCCCAAACGGAAGTTGGTCGTCTTTGTGTGTATTATTATTTGCCGCTCCATACCAGAAATCTGATCTACCTGAAGTTTGCAACCGAACTCTGAACACACGTGAACAATCGTATCCACTGTCGGAGGTCTGATTTTACAGTATAGACCTGGATGGAGCGCTGAATAAGATTTTTATTTATTTTTTTAATTAATAATTTACTCAATGAAAACAAGTAATAGTCCGAAAAAGAAAATTCCAGAAGGGCAATATGGACAAAATCACATGGACTTCCAGCAACCATCTTTATCTATGTCCTTGAATGACTAAGACTAATTAATGTATGTGATGGAAATTTGCCTTTCCAAACAAAAAGATAATAAAAAAAAAGAAAATAATTTACAGAATATCAAAGCATATTAACAACAAGAATAAACGGTAACACTTTAATTTATAGGCCATTATTACGTGATAATGTCAAGAAATAACAAGTTATTGCGTAGTAATGTCTAGAAATAGCCTAGAAATAACAGTCAATTTCATAGTAATGTCATGTTTTTCATAAAGGCAAAAGATCACACATGCTTTTCATGCTTTGAATTTTTTTGGGAAAGGCCAGATATCGTCTCCACCAAGTTCTTTGCAATGACCATTAGTTCTGGGCTATTTCTACGCACTCAATCATTATTTTTTTGCGATATTTTTCAACATTACTATGAAATTGACTGTTATTTCTAGGCTATTTCTAGACATTATGATACAATTACTTGTTATTTCATGGCTGTTCCCTGACATTATCATGTAATTAGCAGCCTGTAATATAAAGGGATTACCAGCCCATTTAAAGGTTAAAACTAAAATTATGTTAATAATATAGTATATAAATAATATAATATAATGAATAAGATACACATAAAAAGCCCCACTTCTGGTATGGATTGGACCTATCTCCCCTGCAGGCGGGTCCCTCTCATCTGAAACAGCGCCCCCTACAGCCATGGGTGTACTGAAACCGTGGTTGTCATGGTTACAACAACAGTAAATTTGCAGACTACACTGCTTAATATCAGTCATTGCTCGGCTAAGTTTAGGGAAGAAAAAGTGATGATTTGAGTTGGATGGCCGACGTCGGCTCAGCTTGTTGAATGAATCTTAAAAATGTGGATAAAATGCAGGTAGAGGATGATGTCATCCACAGACGGCCAATGAAACGTTACCATGATTAAATACCACACATTTCTCTGGGTTGACAAATGACCGAATTCAAATCAAAATTGACTGGTTTCTTCATGGGGGCCAATTAAGTACTTTGATTATTCTGACTGACTAATGAGAAGTTACAGATTAGAACTTTAATCATGTTAAAAATTAAAAAGCGAAGTTTGTTAAAACTTCTTGTCTGATTCTGATTAACAACTATGTTTGACTCCACCAGACTTCACGGTTTTATTTCTAGTTAACACTGTTGTCGTGACGACGCAGCATCTGTTGTCGCTTCCCGACAGTGAAACACATTCGCTCGGCTTCCATCTGCTCCGTCGATCAATAATAAATCAGCTCATTCATGTGTAATCAAACGAGCTCGACCTCGACCCTGACGACTGAGCCGCTGATAACAACACACAGTTTGACCTCGCCGCCCACACACACACACACACACACACACTCATGATCACTAAAAGTATCTGTGTGTGTGTCTCGCCTGTTTTCATTTGGAGGTGTGAGACTCGCTATTCAGTGAGAGGAAAACACAACCTGTTGTTCACATGTAGAGAGATAGAGAGCAGCTCTGCATGACCTCGACCGCCCGACAGCTCAACACTCTACGCTACAATGAAAAATGTGCAGCAAAGAAACACTAACGACCCAACGAGCAAAGGAAGTGAACGAGCAGGTGAGTTATCAGTTATTTTTCTTATTCAACAACCAATTGCTGTCTGTTAAACATTAGAAAATCGACAATTTTTAACCTCTCAGAGTCGATGTTGTGACGTCGTCTTCAGATTTAAAGACGAAGTCAGTAACAGTGTAGAAACAGCAGCTGCAGTTCCTCTCCTGACCACTAGAGTGAGTCTCCGGCAGCGAGTCAGTCTCCAAAAACCTCCACAAGTTAAAAGGGAAATCAACATGGTACAAAAACAGACTTGGTTTTCATGACAAGTGTTTATAGAACTCACCTATTTACGCTTTATTAACCACTAAAGGTGTAGAAGGCTAAGGGGGCGGGGCCTCTTTACCCATTTTCCACCAAACTGGCACCAGTGCACCGGTTCTTTGCTTTTCCGCCACCTAAACACCGGTTCTTCGACTGAAACAATGAACAGCCATTTTTAAAGGTGTTCAGAAATGGCCGTTTGTCCTGTTTGTCGCGCCTCCTTCTACGAGTTTCCACCAGTTGCCGCACAAGTTTACCCGAGTAAGGAAAACTAATTTGATTGGTCGTTATCGAGCGGGCGGGATAGTCAATGTTTGGGGCGAGACCGAGCTCGATGTGTGTGTGTGTGTGTCTCAGATGTTTGATTGACGGATGACGGATCCACTATCATTGGCTGAAACTCGAAAATAGAATTTTGCACAAAGTTTGGGCTACATCGTCTGATAGATGAGTTATTACACTAATGTTAAGACCCACAGTGGAATCAAATTCAATTTTCTTTTCTGTACACCTTTAAAACGACAACGAGCTAGTCAGAAGACAAAAGACAGAGATGGATCCTAAAAACAAGCAACACTATTTGTGTTTTCCGCATCTGGATTGCAATGTAGGCTTGTAAAGACAAGAGCAGCACTAGCATGAGATCCTCCATCTTTGTTGTTATGATTCCGAGCGGCTCTGACTTGGCTCCTTGCTTGTGGAAAAGCAAATCCAAAAAGGATTATTTGACGGACAGCTGGGGGAGGAGTGTAGCCTATATTTGCGACAAACAGGCTGTAACCAAATTCTCTGCTCCACACAGGCTCCTCCCCCTTTTGTGGGCGGAGTCAGACGCTGGTAGCAAGATGGCAGCAGCTCCACTCTGGCCTTCAGAAACATGTGGGCTCACAGAGTCACAGAGGCGACAACCATCTTTGTTTACAGCCTGTGGTCAGAGGCAGTGAATATTTGATCGTTTGTATAAAAAAAAAAAAAAAAAGACTACACGGTTAGAGCCAATCACAGCTGAGCAAAAATTGTACAAATGATGAATAAATTAATCAGGAATCTTCGCTTTTAATCACAATAGTCACATGAACCTTCTCCACCTAACTGATAAACCTGATTCCTACTGCAACAAACCAACTGAAGGATTAATCCGCCGCTGAAACTAGTCCCCAACAAAGTCCCTATTTCCTCCTGTTTGAAGAGATTGAAAAAGAAACTTAATATGTGCGAGGTGCTTTTAAAGATTTACATCTTCAGCAGGAACCAAAGAGCTCAGAGCTTAGAGACGCAGCTTCAGAAAGATTTGTTGACAATATGAGAATATATATATACTATATATGTATAAATGTACTGTAGAGCAACACCAGGCTTATGTTTTAATATATTCATTGGTTTATATATTTGTATGTTTGACAGCAGCGGCTGCAGCTCCACTGTACATCACTTATCTCTTCACTGTCACTCACATTTTCTCCGCCGCTCTTCACTGCTGCATTTTAGAAGATAAAGCCGCCTTGAGTCATTTTACAGTCACATGTTCTATATGTGGTCTGAGGACGACGCACAGCCGGTGGTCTCTACAAACATGTGACCACGGCGTCTTCACTGCTGCTGGATTGAAAAGAGCGAAAGAGTGAAAGAGTGTGCGACGTGCTCGCTGATTCCTTCCTGCACGTTTAAGTTCACCAGAGCAGAGTTTAGATCCGACACAGAGGAAGAAGTGATGTTCAGTTCCCTCTCTGCTCCTCTGAGCTCTCCTCTGAGAGCTTCACTTCCTGCTTCTTGAACATATATTTATACAGGAGAAGTCAACCAATCAATCGCTCAAGGGCACCTCAGCTGCCATCACAGCAGGAGGAAGGAGGAGGAGGAGGAGGATGAGGACGGGGGAAGTTACTCACTTCACCCTCTTCAAGAGTCTCTAACCTTTAAAGCCAGTAGTTATCAATCAAAAGTGCAATTTTGACCCAAGTGTCTGCGAGATTTCTGTCCAATTAAACACTCGAGCAGCTGATTTCACTGATTGCTTCCTCCTCTGGCTGGAGAATAATCAGCGAAACAAGCTGCATCAAGCTGAACAGTGTGAATAATAATAAAAATGAAATAATAATGAAAGAAACACAGAGCAGCTTGCGGTCTAGCTCACACCCGATTGGCCAGTCGAAGGCCGCGCATGCAGCTCACCTGCAGAGCGGGTCGGAGCGGCAGATGTGTCTCAGCTCCAGACAGGAGGGTTTGTGGCGCTCCTGGTGCGAGCAGGACGGGACGATGGTGCGGCGGCGGCGCTCGGCACACGCCTGGTCGGGGCAGGAGCAGAACAGCAGCGGGTAACTCAGCTCCCAGGGAACACGCTCAAAGAACTGACGCAGCGCCTGAGACACAGAGGACGGAAAAACAACAAAACCCCACTTTATATCTGTACAGGTTAAAGACACAGACAAAATTCAATGTTATAAGGCTTTCCTTTATAGATTAATTTGCTACAGGAGCTGGAAATGCTGAATGAATGAGTGATTTAAAGGAGAACGATGCAAGTCTGGTCACTTTTTTGGTTGCTTTTTTCTGTGTGTGGCCAATTGCATTTGTTTTCAACAAAGCCAGCGAGAAGGCAATCCAAGGAGTGATGTCTACCGAGGTAGATAACGTTGTATTATATTTGTGTAGTCTTATCCGTCATAAACAAGACACAACGGGTTACGTGGCGCCTTTATGTCACGGTGCTGCAGAGACCAGAGCTGGGACACCTGGTCGGAGGCTCTGATCTTGCATGTACAAAACTTGCATAATTCCTCTTTAAATTATTTGTGGATCGTGCATTAGCATTAGCTCATCTCCCTCCATTAAAGCACTCAGAGTTTTATATAACTATCACTAGTTAAGATACTAGTTTTAACCTCATCCTGAGGTTGTTGCACCAGTTAAAGCGTTGCAGCCTCAATTTGAGACACTTCGTTCTGTGATTGTGTGTTTTTGAAACTGATTTGGAGGCTGCAGGTCGCTCTTTCATCCCTGAACTCTGTGGTGTTTGTGATGCAGCAGATAAGCCAATCAGAGCAGCACATGCAGAGTCGTGTGACCTCATTGATTGTTTTCCATTGCTGACAAAAGCCCTGATGTCAGCGAGTCACTATAATAATGATGATGATAATCTGCATTAATGGAGCAGCATGGTTTGTGATGTCGAGCTGCACGTGAAGCTCTTTTCTTTGCAGACGACACTGTTGTGTTTGTTTTATAACATTTAAACTGATCCAGGTGATCAATAATAAACACTGGGGATCAAACATTGTTTCATTGTCTCACATCCACTGTGATCTACAAGTCTGTAAAAGAAAGAAACACCTGGTCCTCCACCTCCTCATTACACATTTAAATGCAATAAAAATACTTCTTCATTTTTGCTCATTAGCTCTATAATTCTCCTCATGAAACATGTTTTTTTTTTTTTTTAATTACTGCAGAGTAAACACAAAGACAGAAAAATATATAAACTATTACATTTCACTCTATAATCTTGGAGGCTTTCAGACACACATTATATTATATTATATTATATTTCACATCACAGCGGCTGTTTACCAGCAAAAGTGGATTCACCAGAGCACCGGGGCAGGAATTAGCGGAGCAGAGGTCAAATCATTAATTCCCCCCCAAAACTCCTGCCGCCACAGGACGATTATGTAAAAGACGAAGACGAGGAAAATAAATCACATTTATGGCTTTTAGGAGACGATACAGCTTCGACTTGGTTTAGTCATGAATAGAGAAGAGAAGGGAAATGAAATGTTAATGAGCTTTTAGCTTTAAATGAGAGTTTAGCTTCAGTGTTGGAGTCATGAACTCATCACGGCCCGAACTGTCAGAATCCATCAGCTCTGTATGAGTTCATGTTTAAAAACATTAACTCAACCTCTCGTAGTCTCTTTACTCCAAAGAATAAAAACACTAAACTACTAAATGTGAATAAAAGACCTCTCTTCTCACCTTCTGACACCTTTTCCGGCTGCACGGCTCCTGATTGGCCATCGGGGACTGCGGGGGCGTGGCCTTGCTGCAGATGGAGTTGTAGGCGGATCGTAAGCGTTTACACGTGTCGTTGAGGTTGCACGCCTTCGCCGCGTCCAGGCAGGGGTTACAGGGTTTCCCCGCCTCGGAGCAGGGGCTCATCTTGGACAAAGACGAATCTGAAGAAAAAAAAGAAAAAAAAAGAGATTTAATTAAGATTTACAGTTCTGAACACAGAGGCACCGTGACATCTCTCTTCACATCAGTGCAACCTCTTCACCTCATGTGCATGTTTTACATTCTCATGATGTTTCCCTCCTGTAATATTCACAGTGTGTGTGTGTGTGTCTTTGTGTGTGTGTATGGCCTCGCAGGGTTGAGCAAAGTTCTGGTGAATCTAATTGAATCTGAAAACAACATCTCAAAATCAATATTTATAGGAGTCAGGAGGGTAAAAGTGAAGCTTCTCCAAACAGCAGCACAATAAACAGCCCAAACAAGAACCAACCAGGCTGGAGGTGAAACCCCCGAGTCAAGAGAGGCAGCTGCCGACCTGGAGTTAAACCAGGTCCTGGTCTTCAGACCTCGAGTTCTTTCAGGTTTCACCCCCACAGTGTGTTTTAATCACCAGGGGATTTAGTGATTGCATTGATTAATCTCATTACAGCTGCAGTCGGGTCTCGGAGCAGGAAGTGACTGAGAGTAAACCGGTCCAGAGCTGCGGTCACATGACGCTGCTGTTTGCTGATAACAGGCCGCTCGCTGTGTGAGCTGCAGCTGATAGCATCTCAAGTGGCGCTTAAGTGGTCTGTAATAAAGTGATGGAGAACAGACGAGGAGCTGTAACAGATCCACCTCCACCTACACCTCCACCTCCACCTCCACCACCCCATCACAGCAGCTCTCTGCTCAAGGGCTCATGGGCTTCATCATGAACACCTGGGGGGTCAAACTGTCCCGTCCACTCAGGGTCAAGAGAGGAGACTGGACACCGCAAGTGGACGTTTGTGTTAAAGTTTGTTCAAATTAAAGGTATTAAAGTTCCTTCAAAATAAAGGTAGACATTTGTATTAAAGCTCCATACAGTATAAAGGTAGATGTTTGTGTTAAAGCTCCATACAGTATAAAGGTAGATGTTTGTGTTAAAGCTCCATACAGTATAAAGGTAGATGTCCATGTGTAGTGTGATTATAAAGCAGCTCTAGGTTCTAAAGTATCAAAGCCTCAGTCCACAGAGAAATGCACACAGCCTGTATTCAGAAACTGAGCCTTAAGCTTCACTGAGATCTCAGTCGTGACAACGCTGTGACTTGAGGTTGAAGTTTTTCTGATGAGCTCAGACCGACATCGCTGCTGCTGCTGCTGCTGCTTCACCGATGAGAGAAGCAACAGGACGTCGTGTTCCAGGTTTTTATTTTTTTACAGGTTTTTCTCCTGCAGTCGCCTGCTCTGTGAGACTGTGTGTGATCGGGACGTTGTGGTGTCCGCAGACGTGTGGTCACACTTGACACTGTGATGTGACATTCACACATCACACATCTCAGACCTCAGCGCCACCGGAGACAAGGCTCAAATTCAGTCCTGTATCACATCAAATACACTAAAACTTGGATGAAACTGACCCCCCAAACACCACCACCACCACCACCACCGTCTCTGTGGAGGTGACAGACTTCCTCAGAGGAGGAGGAAGAGGATGCTTCACTCAGACACTGTGATCCTGCAGCTGATGAGGTTCTGATGGAGCTGGATGTAGATGACAGGACATCTCATTCCACTCACTAGTTCTGTTGGAGTTTCTTTTTTCTTTTTTTTTTGGCCAGCTCCATAGTTTTCCATCTCCTCTCTCAGCTTCTCTCTGGAGCTCTAGTAACAACAGGTCGGTGTCAGCCAATCAGAAGTGGCTGTTTTCAGAGTGATCCAATTACAAAATAGAGCAGATTTCAGAATGAAACACTCAGACAAACTAAATCCTGCAAAGGTGTTGGATGGTGGGACCAGGTGGTGAGGGGGCGGGGCTTTGTTGTGACAGTTTTTCATCAAGCAGTCTCTGTATTTCCCTCTAAAACAACTCTGTGTGGTAACGTTGTGTTATTATCTCATAGCGTGGTGAATGTGCAGCTCACAACTTGTCCACCAGAGCGTTGTGGAGTTGTTGGATTGTGTATTTGATGAGTTTGATGAGGGAAGGGAAGATAGTGAAAATGTTGCCCATTTAAAAACAATGTTTAAAAATAATATTTTTGAAAAGTACAAAATTGAAAATGTTGAGAGCAACAAAGGGAAATAATTAACTTAATTTTGCAACAAACATGAAGTTTTCTTGTTTGTTTCGGACAGTTTTTTAGCGTATGTTTGTAGTTGAGGATTGATATGGGTTGTGTAACCTAGGAAATTTCGACCTGTTTTGTTTTTGAGTTGTGAAGGTTTGTGGATATAGGATGGTCGGTGGGGGACGTACTGTGTAGGTATAGGTATGTATGTGTGTATGTGTGTATGTGTGTATGCATATGCGACATTCCGATCAAGACTGCTTATGGTTTTTATAATGAAATGAGAAACGAGGGTGCGGCAGCTATAAGCTTTGCTTCAGCCGCAACCCTTTCCGACCAGCTGTATAGTATTTGTTACTACCTTGAATTTGTTTTGTTGAAATTTTGATGCTGTGATCGAAATAAACACTCATTCATTCATTCATTCATTCATTCGAAAACAAGAAATCCCATGAGCCTCCGTAGCGTAGCTCTGAGCAGCTCACGGCTCTGCTCCGCCGTTCTAAAAATAGCTTGCACCGACAATTAAAGGTAACGAACCTGCTGCTATGACTATAGGGACTATGGCAATGGGGCCAATTTGCCAAAATGTTGAACTATCCCTTTAAAGGACCAGGACCAGGGGGTTTGAACCACTAAGAGTGTGTTTAGCCTCTGAGCCGACGTGGATCATCACAGTGAGACGGAGAGAGGTGACAGAGCGGCCGCGCTGAGAGCTGCCATCACCTCCGTCTGTCATGTCACAAGTAATTAGACACCAACGTGACCACAGTGATGTGTGTGTGTGTGTGTGTGTGTGTGTGTGTGTGTGTGTGCGTGCGTGAGATTTCCTACAGTATCAGTGTGTTGGGTTCAAGCTTCACACCGTGTTGTTTTCGCCCTGAAGGTAACCTTGGCGATCATGTGACTGAACACACACATACACGCTCCTCATGTAGGAGTTTACCAGATGAGCAGCGCTGTGGAGCTTCAGCGTGTTTTATTATCACTGACAAAGTCTGCTCTAATGGAACATGTTGTTCTGAAAACTCAGATGTCGACTGGCAGTGTGCCACACGCACGCACACACACAGACACACACACACACACACACACACACACACACACACACACACACACACACACACACACACACACACACACACACAGCCCTGAGCTGTATAGATAAACAGCACTGTAGCTGTATGTTTCCAGGAAAGAAGCAGCTGCAGAGTGAAACCAGATCCTGGATCGACTCGACTCTCAGGGAGTCGTCACATCGTCACCTGATCGAGATGCACACACACACACGCGCACACGCGCACACACACACACACACACACACACAAACACACACACACACACACGCTGCTAACAAGCCGACTGATTAACAACGATTGTCACGCTGCACCAGAGGTAAAGAGACGTCCATCAACTGAGAACCAACTCTAAACTTCTCCCTTCATGCAGCCGAGCAGGAAGGAGACAAAAGCTGTCAATCATTCACTCACTAATGCTGCGTTCGATTGCACTCGGAACTCGGAAAGATGCGAGTTGGAAATTCCGACTTCCGAGGTAAACGCGTTTCATTGCAAAACCTCAGAAAACATGGCCGGCCACAGCAAGTTGATGTTTGTTTGGGAAAAACTATAATATTTTGAACACTGTTACTGTGCTTTTTCATCCTCACTACGCTCACACAAACTCTTTAATTAACAGAGTAGGAGTGCAAATACCACTACAAACTAATCCTACGCTTTTAGTGACACAAATGCTAAATTAAACAACACATAACAGAGTAAAAGTCGGGCTTCCTGGATCCTATATCCTATATACATGTGCCGTCAAAACGGTGGAATTTATGCAAATGTATGCAAATTTGCCCATGTTAACAAAGAATTTCAAAAACTTGTAATACATTATTTGTTTGTCTTAATGTAAGTAATCAACTCAGTAATTTTCAAGGAGATATCTAAAGGTTAAAAATGTTACCCTATTTACGTGAGAAAAATAATTAATTGGCGTAAATGGGATATATTTGGGTCTTTTTCGAAACTTTCCCCTAATGGGATTCTTCGGGGCTTTTTTTTCCCTCACTCAGGACATGTTGAGGATACAAAATCAGTTGAGTTTGCTTCTGTTGCAATTTGTTCAACGTTACTGGACTATCCTACCCGAATTCCCTAGTTGGAATCCCGAGTTCAAGGGCCGTCCTATTGCATTTTTCCCACTTCCGAGTGCAATCGAAGGCAGCATAACAACCAGACCGTGATGATCGGTCCATCACATGGCTGTTGGAGTGAGGCGTCATGATTCAGATCCATCTGTCAGTCTCACTCCCCGTCAACAAAGGACAGGAGGCGGGAAGCTGCTGCAGCATCAAAGTTTAATGCAGGAATTAAAATATGGAGGAGCTTTTAAGACGCTTCACAAGGACTGAGAGAGCAGAGCACAGAACAAACAGCTGTTTACAACAACTGACTCTCACTGATTTCAGAAACACAAGTTCCTCCACATGTGTCACAAATCACCTGTCGGAGGCCCGGCGTTCCCACCTGGACCTCCCTGCAGCCGAGCCTCCCTCCGCTCCTCTAAAGTTAGAATAAAAACTGTTCAGAGGCGTCGACTTTCAGCCGAATTTTTTGGGGGAAGCTCCACTCGTCTTCGTCCCTGACAGAGGGAGAAGATTAAACAACAACGGGCTCGTCTTCCTATACAGGACAGCCGGAACATTCCCATTCTCCACGTCCACAGCAGCTTTGAAGTCGGACAAAGCAGCAGCTGAACGTGCAGCAGGATTTAGCTGCATATGTTCAGAAAGCTAAATGAAGGTAGCGGCTCTCAGCAGCAGCACCGAGGTCGGCCGTGCAGGAACCGCCTGTGCAGAGCAATTTCTGATGATGCATTCAGGGAACACATGGGAAAGAAAAAAAAAAGAAAAACATGCGCTTCCAGGCCCCATAAATAAACTCTCCAGCCGCTGAAGTGTTTCCTGCCTGAATGTGAGTCAGTTAAATGAGTGTGTTTGGTCTCGGAGGAGCAGCTCGCAGCTCGCAGCTCCTCACATCCAGCTTTTATTGATCCTGTGAAATGAGGCACGTTGCCACCGCTGGACGGGAACTAAGCTTAAAGCTCTGTGCAGGGCAGTGATGGGAATAACCGCGTTACTAACGGCGCTACTATTTTAAAATAAAGATTACTCAAAAAAGTTACTATTCCTGTCTAAGTCCTGTCACAAAATAATAATACACCCGTTAAAGTATATGTTTTTCCAGTTTAATAACTGGTTGGAAAAAAGCCTTTTATCTGAAACTAACCAACTCAGAACAAGAGGTCAGGGGGGGCAAACGCAATAGTTACTTAGTTACCTTGTAGCGCCGCATTATGTAATAATGTAATAAATTTAAACCTCATGATGTAATAACACCACATTTTATAATAATCTGCCACATTTTGTAATAAAATTCTTAAATGCAATATGTAATAAACTTTGCTGCATTTTGTAATAAATTGTTACATATTTACATATATTGTTACATACATACATACTGTGCCGTATTATATTATTTTTCATGGAAAAAAAGTGCAACACTCGCATTTTGTAATAATTTGGTGCATTGTGTAACAACTTATTACAATATGTGGCAAAATTTATTACACAATGCGTTCAAGAATTTTATTGCAAAATGTGGCAGATTATTACAAAATGTGGTGTAATTACATCATGAGGTTAAAGTGTATTACATTATTACATAATGTGGCGCTACATACCTTTATAATGTAGTCACTAACTCAGTTATTCTTTGGGGAAAGTAACGAGCAACCTTAAAGAAGACATATATTAAACCAGACATATTCTGCCCGTTGTCCACAAATTAAAATAATTCCTTAAAGACGTATCTGTGCTTCGGTCAAAATACCTCAAGGATCAAACATCACAGCTCTTTTCATCCTCTCTAAACAGAACGGCTGGTTTCAGTGACTGTCCCTTTAAATGCAAATCAGCCACTGCTCACCAGGCCCCGCCCCCTTCTACCTGTACTGGTACTCACAGGTAGGCTACTATCCAAATTCGGAAACTAATGTCATCATTGTACAACTCATAAAACCACATGGATTATAACCTCAGGAACCTGAAAATTACTTTTTTTTTTGTCAATTCTCACATTTTGAGGGCCAGAAGGCAAACACCCAAATATATGTTAAAGAGCCTTCAAAAGGTGATATTTCCATAATATGTCCCCTATAATGAATTACTTTCTTTTTTAAGTAATGTGCCCAACACTGGTGCAGATCTGTGCCGGTCCAGTCTCTGTGTTTCTGCAGATTCAGATCATCAGTTCTGGTCTGTGCAGGTTAATAAGAGCGAGGAGGCGGCGGATCGATGTAACAGGAGAGAACAGGCTGAGGGGAATAAAGGATCTGAAAACATCATTTTATACATGAGTGACTGTTTGTCTCTGCCTGTTTGTCCTCTGACAAAATGAAAACTCCTCCTCCTTCAAAATGACAGACAGATGAACGGCTTCTTCTGTAAATTACAATCATTCAATCATATTTGTAAAGCTCTTTTCATGCAGGCTCACAGAAAATAAAATCTGAGTCACAGATGAATATAAATAACAAATCCATCACAAATAAAGTCAGCGAGAGGTTAAGAGACACTTGAAAAAAGCTTGAACTCTGTGAATTAAATGGTTAAATCAAATAAATAACGGCCATAAATCACTGTGATCAAAGCCAGACTAAAGGTTTTAGCTTTTAGGTTTAGAGACGTCGGCACTCGAAGCTCCTCTCAGATCCTCGGGCTGAAAAAACTAAAAGCTGCCTCAATCAAAAGTTTTTTGGTTCCTGCACAACTTAAAGAGTCAAAGTGCCAGAGGAGCTGAGAGACCTGGTTCACAGGCTGCAAACATGTCGCACAAATCTGCTGCTGCTGCTTCTCCTACTGCTGCTCCATGAATCTTTAAATCAACTCACAACCTGACAGGGAAACTGAGGAGGAGTTTAAAACGTTTCATATATTTAATCTTTTTTTAATTTCTGCTCTGTTCTCCAGCAGATGCAGGTAATAGAGACGTCTGAGGAGGAGGAGGAGGAGGTTGACGCTCTTCTTGTCGTGCAGATGTGAGCTACAAACAACAACACAGCAGGAGCAGTAAATGAGCCTCATTCATATTCAGATTCAGGAGCAGTTGTCTGGTCCGTGTCCTGGGGAGTCCCTTAAATAGAGTCCTCCTTTGTTTACCTGCTCCTTTATTCGCTCCGCTGAGACAAGGGGAGAGAACAGAAACATGGTGGCTACAAGGCCACGGACACAGAGAGACGTACGCCTCCGTTCACAGTACAGCTTCGTCAGACTCAAAACCTGCGACGAACAAACAGAGTTCAAACACAGAGCTACGAAGAACTAAACAACTGGTTTCACATGGGAATCGATCTCACCACTCAGCTGTGTCACATTGATCCGTCGGGGTCATTCCTATATTCCCACAGCCCGATGTTCCCACAGCCTTATGTTCCCACATTTCTAACTTTTGTTGTCACTGAAAATGAGGCCCTATGTTCCCTCAGCCCTTTGGTCCCACCATTGGTTGGGTTTAGGCAATGAAGAAAATAGTCGGTTAAGTTTAGTAAAAAGACCCGGTAGAGGCTAGGCAGGCCAGACAGATAGAGTCCAGATAGGTAGAGAGAGTCCAGTGGGAACATAGGGCCTAATTTTGAGAAAAATCTTAGAACTGTGGGAACATAGGGCTGTGGGAACATAAGGCTTTGGGAACATAGGGCTGTGGGAACATAAGGCTGTGGGAACTTAGGCATGGACCCGATCCGTCCACCTCCACATCTGCGTTAGCTAACGGTAACGTGAATGTTGAAATGACACCCTTTCTAATGTAATGTAAGATAGAAAAGCAGTAAAACTCTGGATAGTCAATGACGCACACCCGAGATACATTTCATGTTATTCAATTAACCTGGAAGATGCTAACAAGCTTATTGTATTTTTAGCCGACATCAGATGTTGTGGTGAACACTAGAACGTTAAATAGCTCAACTGTTAGCTACATGACGGCGTTGAGTCTTCCCATCCCGAGTGATTTAGCGTTTAGCAAAGATGGCGACGCTGTGAATATGGCTAATAGAGGGAATCACCTTGTTGTTTACAAACTTCCGGGTAGAAAACCAGCACGTAATTTTAATGAGAACAATAGTAACAGACAAGAGTTTAGCTAGGCTATACATTTTTCACGTCACTATATCACCATTTAGACTAATCTGATGTTTGTAAAGTCTATAAAACTAATGATTGAACAAACATGACTATTTCTGTGTGCATGTTTTTGTAATTAGTCATGGTTATCGTAGACTAGCTGGGCTAACCGTTAGCTGTTAGCCGTTAGCGGTGACTTACTCAGTAACTCAATAAACGGTCCATGAAAAAAATATTTTTTCCAGCGGATATCTTAGTTACACCATGATTGAGCTAACTTGAGTAGTTTCATGTCATGTCCAACAATAGGAGGGTTTTAACAGATGACGTCCTGATGTTAGCTTTGCTAGCTACTGCCGTTAGCTGTCCCTGTCAGCTGCAGCAAACCGATGCTTTCTAGACATCGTGATTCCTCAAAACTGTATAAAAACCACACATAGCAACACAAAACTGCTTTGCTTGTGCACACAGAAATAGTAATGTTTATTCAAACATTGGTTTTATAGACTTTACAGACATCAGATTAGTCTAAACGGTGATATAGTCAGAGCCGGCCCTCCCTATAAGCGAACTATGCAGCTGCTTAGGGCCCCGCAGCCACTAGGGGGCCCCCAAACTTTGCTCAATCATTTGTCTAACCGTCTCTGACAAAGTGTAACCCTTGACCCAACTGGCAACAATGACCGTGACACGCATACGTAAACGTAACGCAGACTGTGGCCGTTGTCCGGTAACGAGCGCGCACCACCCCTTCCCCTTCTCTCCCCCCTGGCCCCCTCCCTCCCTCACTCACTGAGATCGCGATTTGCGAGGAGGTGATTAGCTTTTGGACAGCGACGATGTCCAAAAGGATATATCCGTCAGGTGCGGAAAATAGGAAAAAGAAGGTCAAGGATGAAAAAAAAAACAAGGACAAGGTAAGGCTAATTAATGTTATGTTTACTAGATGTACGTTTAGCCGAAAAACATGTCGGTGCTTGTGTTAGCTCACTTAGCTGGCTAGCTGCTACATACCAGCCTGCTGCAGTTAACATGTCCTGGCTGATTTTAAGGTCTGTTTACAGTGAAAAGATAACAGCTGTTTTCCTGTGAGGGGATAAAGGATCAATCACCCATTTATTAATGGCTGTCATGTTGCCACATCCTCATCCCCTGTGGCTGGTTCCAGTCATACAGTTGGTAAGTTTCTTGTTTGTTGCCACAATATGTTTATCTCTGTTGGAAAATTAAATTGTGTGTAAAGTGGCTAAAAAATTCTACTAATCTTCTCCACAGCTCCAATGGTTACTGCTGATGATGCTGCTGACCAACCAACATCCTCTATCTTCTTCTCAACTGAAGTTTTGTTTTAAGGGTTCTAGAATTTAGCTGTACAGATAATTTAAAGAAAATAAATCTGTTCAAACTGTAATCTTTTGTAGAATCTTTTATCTTTCTGCTACATCAAAAGTACTGCCGGTTTGGAGCCACCTATTGCCATTCACAATATTAACATTAACATTCAGACAAAAACAAAGTAGAAGAAAAAATGACAAGTGCAATTAGACAGCTTTAAGTGTTTAGACTCTAATTAGTAATGAAATATCTGCTCGCCATCATGTTGATAGAGGTACAATAAAATATGCAAGGGTTGCATACGGTAGCTGGTTTTATGAATATGTGATGATACACTGTGAGGCAGGGCCCCCAATTTTATCCTGCTTAGGGCCCCCAGATGTACAGGGCCGGCCCTGGATATAGTGATGAGAAAAAGGTGAGAGCTAAACTCTCGTTCGTCACTATTGTTCTCATTAAAATTACGTGCCGTTTTTTTACCCAGAAGTATCTGTAAACAACAAGGCGATCCCCTCTATAGACGCTGCTGTTGTTTCGTCTAGTTTGTTTGATCATAGTTTGATGTAAAACTGCAAATTTGAAATGATTTTGTGTCAAAACTTGTTGCAGCCAAACTGTTGTAACAAGAGAAAAGCTCTTTTACCCTGTTATATGCTAAAGAATTAGTAGGCTACATTGCACCATATTAGATTCTGTCATTTAATTTATATTTATCTATATCATTAATATGTATTCTGAGTATATTTGTTAAAGTGACTATGACACAAAAGTACAGACTGTTTTTCACCTCCCTCCTCAGTCTGCAGCCTCAGCCTCACTGTGTGATCAAACCACGACACTGTCCTTGGTGCTGGAGCCGGTTGTTTTTATAGTGACGCTGTCCGTGGTGCTGAAGTCAGTTTTGTGATGCGGCGCTGACCATGGTGCTGAAAACAGGTTTTTAGTTTGATGCTGTCCGTGGTCCTGAAAACATTGTGTTTATAGTGTCGCTGTCCATGGTGCTGAAGTCAGTTTTTTAAAGTGGTGCTGGAGTCAGTGTATTAAAGTGACGCTGTCCATGGTGCTGATATTTATTTTCTTTTATAGTGACGCTGTCGGTGGTGCTGAAGTCAGTTTTCGAAAGTGGTGCTGGAGTCAGTGTATTAAAGTGACGCTGTCCATGGTGCTGATAGGGCCTATTTATTTTCTTTTATAGTGACGCTGTTAGCCACAAATACCTGACGTCAGGTCATTTTTTAGACATGTTATTCCTGGTTACACCCCGCCTTTCCGAAGCCCCGCCTTTCCGACAATAGACTTCCATTCATCGTAATAGCGGGGTTTTCTATTTTTTCTAAAGACCCCGCTACTCCGAAAAGGCCAGTGGGGGAAACCCCCCCACTCCGAACGGACAGACGGACCTAATCAGAAAGGAACCAGAGGCTGTGCAGTGCGCAGTGATCCTTTTTTCCTTTTTGGGGTCAAACGGATCATGTGCATAATTAACTGCAAAACAAGCAAATACTTCATACTGTATTAATGACTTATAATGTTCATTCTGCTTCTAGCCTGTCTAGCCTCTACCTGGTCTTTTTACTAAACTTAACCAACTCCTTTCTTCTTTGCCTAAATCCAACCAAAGCATCTCCCTCAGTCAGCTGTCAGCACGAGCGGTGGCTGCAGCAGCCTCGCGCCCCTGTGAGCTCAAGCCGGCTTCAGCCGTGCTCGAGCGGAGCAGGGGGGGAGAAAAAGAAAAAAAGTGTATTTCTATTACTGTGTGGGAGATCTCCAACAACGGAGTCTGGGAGAAAGCAAGTGGGACAGATCTGCCCAGTCTCTGAGCAGCGCACGTTTCACAGACAAGCCACAAAGCAGAATGTAAACAACGTCACGCGGTTCAGCACCTTGGACAGCTGCGGGGGGGAGGAGGGGGTGTCGGAGTAGCGGTGTTTCGAAGTGGGGGTATTTCGGAACAGCGGGGTGTCGAAGTGGAGGTGTGTCGGAATGGAGAGCTGTCCCCGTTATTCCTAAATCATTTTAACTTGCTGTTGTCGGTGTTAAATGTTGCTTAGTGATCTTTGTTTCCATTGTTTCCATCAATATAACAACATGTTGCCTTCAGACTGGAATAATCGTCCTTTAAATTTACGCTCATTGACCTCTTTTCATAGGTTTAAATATTCTGTGTCTTCTTATTTTGAGTTGATGATGGTTATCATGTCTTATTTCAATTAATCTTAATATTGTATCTGTTTAGCACTTTACCTGCCCAGGGACTACAGGCGGAAATTAGCAATTTACTGCTATAACCTGGCTCAAAGCATCTCTTCTTGTTTTACAAGATTAATGTTTTTTGTGCATTGTCCCTGTTTTAAATAAATACATTCAATCAAATGATTTATATCAATTTTTTTTTTTTTTTTTTTGGAACACACTGTAATTTCACATTTACATTTCTCTTAGTTTATTTAGGCTATTTCTATGGCCATTTGCGGCCATCGAGAGGTTGTGTCCATTTTTGTACTCATTTCTTTTATGTCTGTGTTGATGTCTGTTGTTTTTGTTGTTGTATGTTTGTAGATTGTTGATTGTGTCTTGTCTCTTTTTAGGACCCCCTCGAAAACGAGAGGATTCCTCTCAAGGGGTTTATCCTATTAAATAAAATTTCTGAATGAAATGTTATAATCTAAACAGACACTGTAACAACCTTCACACTACAGGTCGTCCACACACTGATGATGAAACACCAGCAGTGATTCTGTGGTTCAATATTTTCTCCCACAGACACTTGGACATGTGGGCTGAACCACTGCGAGCAAAATCAAAATGAAACTTCAAGTTCGTGAGGTGTGTTTTTAAAAGATTCATGTCCTCAGTTGTCAGCAGACCTGGACCTGTGAGACCTGGATCCATCAGTCCCTCCAAAATATAAAAAAAATATTTAAAAAAATGTGGATTTAAGTGTCTTTAAGTGCGTCTTTAATTTGACTCTGAACGAACAACAGGAAAAGGAACAAAAAACTCATGAATTAAAGATGAATGAATGAATGAATTTATTTATTTCGGTATATATCAAGCTTATATAACCGAAAGGGTGTAGGTTGAAGCCAAAGCTTATATACCCCTACCCCTTTTACCTTAAAAATTTTTTAAAAATAAATAATACGCATTAATACAAAAGGATCAGATCACAGACATTTGAAATTAATCAGTACACTTAAATTTCTGATCACAACAAAATAAAGAATTGTACACAGCGCATAACGAGAAATGATGTTGTTCTTATAAAGTCTTTTAAAGCTGACTAGAGTACAGCATAATTTAATATTTTCAGGACAATTATTCCGGATGTTAACCCCTCTAACAGAAACACAGTGATTTTTTTTACAGTAGTTCGAGTCTTTGGTTTCTCAAATAATAGTGGTCTTCTCAGGTTATAACTGGAATCCTTCATTTTAAACAGATTCTGGATATCTAAATATATATATAAAGATAAGAGACAAACACAAAGACAAGAGATGTCAGGTAGGCTACATCAGATCCAGATGCTCAGAACCTTTTGAACCCACATGAGCCAAAGCTGTGACTGTATGTGCTGAATCTTAAACTGTTTTCACTACACTCAGTCTGACTGTTTAACCCTCTTAACCTGAGGCACCTTCCCTCATCCCTGAACCCTCCACCTCCTCCTCCTCCTCCTCCTCCTCCCCCCGTCTTTAATGCATCGCCTGGCTCGCGCTACCTCACGGCGGAGGAGAAGAAGCAGCAGCAATAGGAGAGCAGCGTTTGAAAGGGAACAGATATATATAGAGAGAAAGAGAGCAAGTATCCGGGGCAGGAGAGCGGGCCAATTAGAGAGTTGCCCTAGGTTGTCCTGTTATCTTTCTCACACACAGCCTCAACAGGATATACACACAAAGCCCTGCCCTGGGGTCCGCACACACACACACACACACACATATATATATATATATACACACAAACGCACACTTCAGTCACTCACATAATGTTTTATTAAAACGCTGTGTGCTCCAGTGTCCGTTCTCCATCGCACACTTTACACAAATATACACACACACACATACACATATACATACATATGCACACACACACACACACACACACGCCGCTGAGACATGATCTAACAAGGTCAAAAGCAGAACTGGAGGGAGGAAGTGGGCGTGAGGGAGGGAGGGAAGGAGGGAGAGCGGGGGAGAGAGGAGAGAGGAGAGGAAGAGGGAAAAGAGGCCGGGTTGTGACAGAGAGAGAGAAAATGAAAAGAACGAGTGAAGACATGAAGAATAACCGAAGGCGGTGGAGGAAGAGGAGGAGGAGGAGGCCAGACGCTCGCTCTGGTTATAGGAACAGACTACAGACTTTGGGAGGACACAGACAACACAAACAGACAACAAACACACACACACACACACACATATAAAAGGTCTGTGTTGTCCGACTGCACCTGAACATCACACGGTTCTGTATTTTCCGTGACGGCTCTCTGGACTTATTTATTTCATCAGCAGCAGCAGTGATGCAGACTAGACGCTGCTGCTCGTGGTGAGAGAGAGGAGAGTGAACTCATGAATCTTTCATTTTCATGTCGTACCATTAAAAGTTACAGCGGTTTAAATGGCCGCCGACCGAGCTCAGTGAGAAACACCTGAAACATTTATCTTCCTGTTTAACCTCAAGACTGGTCCGTGTCAGACCCAGCTGTGGAGGAAACATCTGTCTGCTACTACACACTCGACTCTGTTTCTGTTAAAGCTCCTTCAAAATAAAGGTAGATGTTTGTGTTAAAGCTCCATACAGTATAAAGGTAGATGTTTGTATTAAAGCTCCATACAGTATAAAGGTAGATGTTTGTATTAAAGCTCCATACAGTTTAAAGGTAGATGTTTGTATTAAAGCTCCATACAGTATAAAGGTAGATGTTTGTATTAAAGCTCCATACAGTATAAAGGTAGATGTTTGTATTAAAGCTCCATACAGTATAGTCCATGTGTAGTGTGATTATAAAGCAGCTCTAGGTTCTAAAGTATCAAAGCCTCAGTCCACAGAGAAATGCACACAGCCTGTATTCAGAAACTTAGCCTTAAAACCAGCCGTCAGGACTTCCTGTCACTTTGTGATGTCACAACAAAGCCCCGCCCCCTCACCACCTGGACCCAAACATCCAACACCTTTGCAGGATTTGGTTTCTCTGAGTGTTTTATTCTGAAATCTGCTCTATTTTTTCTTAAAAGATTGTGAATGAGTTTGTACAGATATAACGAGTCAGACTCCCTGTATACTTAATTAATAATTGATTAATTGACCCCCCTCCACTCTATCTTTGATTTGCTCGTGGACGTCACATTGTTTCTTCTGCTGCACCACCTCTGCTCCTCATCATGTTAATCTTCGTGATTTTTCATCACGTTCACGTCTTTGATTTTCACCAGACTTTTCAAAGCTGCGTTCAAAGACGTTTTACTTCACCCAGAGATTCGTCTTCATCTTCTGAAGCATCCACTGCTTCTGTTCTTTAATAATTAATTTGGACTAACAAACTGTTTTTTCTTTTTTATATATATAATTTTGTTAAATTAAATCAACATTTTACAGCAGATTATTATTTTTTTTCTATAGATCATTTTGTTATTATGGATATTGATTTTTTTTTACAATTTCTCCCTGTGGACCTGAACTAAACTGTCTGTGTCGTTGAAGCTTAAACTTGATTTTTAACGACTCGTTAGCATCCGTCTTCCTATAAGAAACATAATATATAATATAACTGCAGAATGGAGCAGAATCTGCATTCAAGATGGATCATGTAGCACCGGGCTCATCCTAATCCAAGTGCTAATCCAAATCCTAATCCCAGCGTTAATCCTAATCTAGCCCATTAAAGTCAAACATCTTTTTTACACAGTGTTTTGCTTTTACTCGAGCAAATTGCAGTAAAAGTGGCTCTCAGAATAATCAGCAGGAAACAAAGATGCTGCAGCTGTTCGTCATTTCAAGAAGCTCTAGTTGACTTTGTGGGCGTGGCCTTGTTTGAGGTGCTGAGGTGTGTCACAATAAAAGCCTGATTTAAATGTGCGGTTTTATTTTGAAAAAAGTCATTTTACTGTAGATTTTGGATGCGTTGGGGTGAGAGGGGGTGTTATGTGATTGTCCAAAGTGTCTTTAATGTGTGTGAAGCTGCTGGATAATATCAATATTTAGTACGGTAGTTCCTGCAGGTCAAAATACTTAGATTACATCATGCTAATATTCCGGTTATGAAAGGGTTATTGACTGCATGTAAACGCATTCAATGAGCCGTCGCCACCGAGCCGACAATGAGTCATCGCCAAGGGGGCAGTTGTCGGTCTGAGAAGTGAAGCTCACTTCCGTGTTCAAAAAACTGCAATCCCCTCTTCTTCCTCTGGGGGCTGGTGTCAGAAAGCAGCATTCTCCATAGACCCCCATGTTAAAATCACCGACTTTCCTCAATAAACATGATCAAAGCCTGGTACCATTAAGTTTTTTAGTCTCAATCGATAGTTTCTACCCCCGCACACACTCTGAGGGGGGTGAATTTTTTTTTAACTCTACCGTTTTACTGTTATTAGGTTAAAATTCTGGCCAATTAGGGCGCGGAAACGTTGAGTGACAGGTCCGAGCAGCTCCGTGGACAGCTGCTTCGAGGCCAGTGGGCGGGTTCTCGGCCGGCCAATCCAACATGGCGCTGTTCAGGCCGCCATATTGGAGTCACAAAAACGACTCCTCAAAACCAATGGGTGACGTCACGGACGCTACGTCCATATTTTTTACAGTCTATGGCCGCGGTGAGCCGACAATTTGCCTACAATGAGCCGATGACACTGAGCTGACAATGAGTTGCCGCCAATGAGCCGACAACGAGCCGATGATGAAATGAGCCGACAACGAGCCGATGATGAAATGAGCCTACAATGAGCCAACAATAAGTGGCCGCCGATGAGCCAACAATGCCCCGATGATGAGCCTCAGGATCAAATCTGCTCTGATCTTAGAACATCAGAACATCACACAGCTGCTGCAGATGTGCCAGATGTTGAAGGTGTTTCTCCTGGATCCAGATGAGGTGGTTTTCAGGTGGAGGAGGGGCGAGGGGGCGTGGTCTTATTTTGTTTTCAGACTTTTGTTTCATACTCGTCCTACCTTCCTGTGAGCTTCTTCTCGCCGGGACACATCTGCAGATCCTCCGACCATCATCATCATCATCATCATCATCATCATCATCATCATCGTCCATCATCATCAGTTGCATCATGCAGCTGCTGCCTTGTGATTGGTTGAGTAACTTGATGATTTGTTCATTTCCCATTAGCGAGCAGCAGCTTCACTAATGAAGAGGCCGCTGAGTGTGTGTGAGTGTCCTGACACTGAGTCGGCTTAAAGTCATGATTCACCCCATCCTGACCACGCACGCACACACACACACACACACACAGACACAGACACACACAGAGCTGTGTCAGTAGGAAGCGTCTTACTCTCCTCTCCCCTGTGGTTAGATGATCTATTCTACTTTCTGCTTTTCCAAGCTCGTCTCACATTTCCTCTTTTCTTCTTTCCTCCTTTTAACTCCTCATCCTCCTCTCCTTTACCTCCCCTCCTCATCCTTCTCCCCTCCTCTTCCCTCCTCCCTCCCCTCCTCTGTCTGGGATGTGTTATCTTGGTGTTGGAGACGTGAGGAAACACCAATCCCAACGTGTGTTATTCACATGTTGTGGTGTGTTCTCAGCGGGCTACAGTGTCCACGCCACATGTGAGATTACATCCAGGTCGGTCTGGACTCTGAAACACAAACATCTGAGAGCTGAACTCAGACGTGAAGACATTTATGAAGAAGACGAAGCAGATTTCAGATTCATTAAAGGGATAGTTCACCCAAAATTGAAATTTCACTCATCATCTCCTCCCCCCTCATGTGGACTAAGGGCTGGGAGAAGTTTCAGAGTCCTCCGTGGCTTCTCTGAGTTACAGGGGGTCTCGGCGTAGCTGCCTATATATAGGTCTATATTTCAAGCTTGTTTGTAGCGGAAGCTCCTTGAAGCTTTAATTTTTTTCGGGACAATTTCGCATTTCGGGGCTTCAATACAAGACGGACATTATATACGAGCAGCATGGAGGTATTTGGATGTTTTTTGGTGTGTCTTTTTGTTACGAAGACAGTTGGTATCCATTTGCAACCGTTAATATGGGCATGTCCATATTAACGGTTGCAAATGGATACCAACCTGTAACTCTGAGAAGGAACGGAGGACTCTGTAACTTCTCCCAGCCCTTAGATAATGAGTGAAATTTCAATTTTGGGTGAACTATCCCTCTAATCAGCTGATTGATTCAACAAATCTGGCTTCAGAACAAACACAGTGGAGAAATCCCACACTGAGATTGGACAGTGAACGCAACAACAACGACGTCATCTTCAGCTTCAAACTACTTGTTTGGTCTCCTCCAGCTGCTCTGAGTGAGCGGCCATCTTGTTTTCAGTTCATCCAGATGTTTCGTCTCATTCCCATGGACACGACGTCTCAGTGACGCTTCAATCTGACGTCTTCAAATTAACTTGGACTCAAGGATGAATCTTAATTAGACTTAGACTTCACAAAACATCCAGCATCTGGAGAACTCCTCTAAGGAACTTTTTCAAATCTGGTAAAAAAATAAAAAACGTTTTGGACTCTGACTCGAGGATAAACTGAGCAGATCATGTTGGTTAATGGGATAGTAGCATTTTTTTTAAAGTGGGGTTGTATGATCTACAAATAGCCCCTAAGTACTTTAATTGCAGTAGAAGACTCTCTGCACTCCTCCCGTTAGCAACGCCAGCCCATAATAGCCCTGCCCAGAGATTTACAACATACCAACTACCAACTCACGTATCCCTCCGCCCAGGGTTAGCGCCCGCCGATCAGCAGTTGGTTAGGTCCAAATAAAAACTGTGTTTTTCCTGCACTTTGAGGGGCTGGGAAAAATTATATTATAGCAAACAATGGAACTGTGTATTTTTTTTCAGGTAAAACCTCTTTTAGGCCGTGAAAATAGGCTGTTTCTTTGGGTCCATTCACAACAATGTATGTTGTAAATCTCTGGGCAGGGCTATTATGGGCTGGCGTTGCTAACGGGAGGAGTGCAGAGAGTCTTCTACTGCAATTAAAGTACTTAGGGGCTATTTGTAGGTCATACAACCCCACTTTTTAAAAAAAATGCTACTATCCCTTTAAAGCACAAAGGTCACTGTGACTCTGAGGAAACAGGAAGTTGCTGGAACTAGTTTGAGTGGCGGAGGGATACGAGCACCATTACAGACTGTGGTTCCAGATGTTTCCCTGAGAACAGCTGGATGACGTTTACATGTCGTATGTAAAAACCATAAAGTGGTTGAACGTCGTCGCGGTCACATGACTCTACAGCTCCGATTGGTTTTACACTCGTTTCTCCTCTCAGTGTAAAGTTGCTGCTGACAGAGTTTCAAGTCCATAAACAGTTAACTATACTTTCAGAAGCCGCTTTGCCACACACACACACACACACACACACACAGACACACACACACACACACACACACAGACAGACACACACACACACACGTCCATATTCACAAACACTCTGTCACGCCTTAGCCTTTCCCTCCAATCAATTTGCGACACTCTTGTCTGAAACATACTTTAATGTTCCACTGCTCTTTCTTCTGCCACTGCTATTTAACACACTTCTATATTATCCTCTTATCTCTCCCTCCCTCCATCCCCGACCCCCCTCACTCCCCCGCCTCCCCCTCCCCCGCCTCCCTCCCCTCTTTCCTCCCCCTCCATCTTGTTTCGTCTTTATCTGCTCTGAGCGTTCGCAGCCTCTGACTGTGGATCTTCTTCATCTCATGCTTCCAGATTCCAGTCGACAGGTGATTGGAGAGAAGCTGCAAAAACAGCCTCAACAACACACACAGCACTGCAAAAGACACACACACACATACAGACACACACACACACAAAGACACACACACATAAACCTCCAGCTGTGTGTGTGTGCGTGCTGCTCATGTACATGTGTGAACATACGTGTGGAGATTGATGTCATGTTCTCCGGTGGAGTTATAGGTCAGATATTGGAAATAATTGAAATGTTACACAACACCTGCATCAACACACTCCCCTGCCTGTGTGTGTCTGTATGTGTGTGTCTGTATGTGTGTGTGTGTGTGTGTGTGTGTGTTTGAGAGAGAGAGAGATATGGAAAGAGAGAGAAAGTGCTTTTGATGTTGCATTGGTTGCAGCTCTCCTGCTTTGACCATGTTTGTACTTGTGTTGTGTTAATCTGAGAGAGCAGAACCCAATTTACAGAGCTGCGAGTCTATTTCACAGCTGTTTGACCACGCACACACACAGACACACACACACACACAGAGACACACACTCACAGACACACACACACACACACACACAGACTCACCCACACTCGCATAAAGTGTAAATGACGATGTATTGCTCGGGGCTTCTGACATTTAAACACTCCTCAGAAACGTGTGTGAAGTCGCCACCGAGTCAGAGAAAGAGTGTGTGTGTGTGTGTGTGTGTGTGTGTGTGTTTGTGTGCGTCGTGTCAGTGTGTGTGTGTGTGTGTGTGTGTGTGTGTGTGTGTTGTTTGTTGTTGCAGCAGGTCTAATGTGCTGTGACCAATCAGAGAGCTGCTGATGGAGAGACGGAGAGCGAGAGAGAGACAGAGAGAGGTGGACGAGTGAAACCTGCTGAAACAACTTTAGGTTCAATCGATGCAACGTCTCAGTGTCAGTGTGTGTGTGTGTGTGTGTGTGTGTGTGTGTTTCGGTCCAGGAGAAGATGAATGATGATTTGAGTCATAATAAGAAGTTCTCCTTCAACATTAGATGAGGCCCTGTTGTCATGGTAACGGCATAAACAGCTGTATCTGCTGCCAGAGGAGACAGTTCTTCTTACATCCCGACGTTCACTCAGTAAATTATGTTTGTAAATCGCAGCGACGGTCGAAGCGATTTTAGGCAAAATTAGGCAAATTGAAAGTGAAAGCCGTAACACATATGGTTGATTTGTTATGGATTTTCAAAGTTATTAAATTTAGAGGACTAGTTTTGTGTTTCTATCTGGCATTTTGATATGTCATCATCATCATCATCCTTGCTGGCACCAACAACCAGCTCCTAACTCACTGAGCTAATTGTCTGGAGGTGAAATCTGCTGTGTGTGGCTTCTCAAAGAGACTCAGGGAGTCACCGACCAGAGATTCGTCTTCATCTTCTGAAGCATCCACTGCTTCTGTTCTTTAATAATTAATTTGGACTGACAAACTGTTTTTTCTTTTTTATATATATAATTTTGTTAAATTAAATCAACATTTTACAGCAGATTATAATTTTTTTTCTATAGATCATTTTGTTATTATGGAGTTGTCAAAATGTCAGAAATTCTGTTATCTAAACAAAAATCTGATAATATATAAATTGCATCTAGACAGCATGGAAATGTTGGTGATTTGTTTTTAGCAATAAGTGTTTTGCTTCTTAAGAGAAAATCTGATGTTTAGAAATACCACTCTTACATTGACTGCAGTTGTTCCCATGAGAGCAGAATTCAAAATGTTCTAGAAAATTCAGTTTTTGAGATAAAATTCTGATATTTGCCAAACTTCATCAACCATGACTCCAAAATATTGTCAGTTTTTTTTTCCAGGAAGATTGAAAATGTATTTATCAACTATTTGATGGTATATGTTTACAGTCAAACGTTTTCATGCACTGTAGGCTCAATTTTTGATAAATCAAAAATCTGTGTGGATCGTTTGTGGAGGACAGTCTGAAGATGTTCTCCAGCAAGTTTGGTGACAATTGAGAAAAAATTGTGGGAGCAGATAAGTTTTATAAGTTTTACAGTTTTTGAAAATAACAGAGTGATGGACTTCATAATTTGTAATGAGTTTAAGTGGACAAAAGTTTCAGCAGTATTGAGGCGACATTTTGGTGAAAGTTGCAAAACTGTGGCATGTACCGTTGGTTTGGTAGAAATTTTTAAAGTTTTTAAATTTAAGAAGAAGAAGACTGAGGAAAACAACAGGGTCCCTTATACAAACAGAAGAAACAAAGAAAATGAGTAAATATTGATCAGTAAAATTAACAGCTGATATTTCATGTTTCATTAACAAGTGAATTTGGTTCATTTAACCGTGTGTAGCTTTCTGAAGCGAAGAGATGTTATGTTCGTTTTTCTCTATGAGAATCTGTATCATTTATCATGATTCATCATCATACATTATTCGAGAACAAGAATCAGTTTATTGACTAAGAAGTGCTTCTGTAAAGCTTCAGTGCACATCAGTTCATACACTCATAAGTAAAACTATCAATGAATAAAAGAAGAATAAGAACGTTTGTAGAAGATCAGTCAGTGCAGATAATCTGATCTTTATTCAGTTTGTACATGGACTCTAACTGGAATTTAAAGTCCTGATTAAAGAAAGATGTTTTTTCTCTCTCAATGATTTGAGTTATTTTATCAATAAAATGTCAAAAGATTGTTAAAAATCTCTATAGATATTCACTTTTTGACACATTTTTTTCCTACATTACTCACAACTATTGACTATTTGTCTTTAAAGGTTAACGCTACCGTTAGCTCAACGCGCTGCAGCCACTGAACCGTTGTGTTGTTGTTTTACATGAACATGTTCAGATGTTTGTTGAGTTGTAGCAGTTGTAGCAAAATCAGTTGTTAATGTTTTAACCCAACAACACAAACACACAGACGCTGCTCAGACAAACTGTGTGTGAGGAGACGATCAGACCTCACATCGTCACCAAGAGTCGACTCTCACACTTACTATGTCTGATCTCAATCATTTGAGCCAACACCAATTCGTTCAAATGGTTTCGACTCATCTGTATGAAAATATCTGGATGAAACTAACAGAAATGTCAGATTTCATCACCGTTTCATCGTCACTTTCCTCTTTTAAAGGGATAGTTCAACATTTTGTCAAATTGGCCCATTGCCATAATCCCTATAGTCGTAGCAGTAGGTTCGTTACCTTTAATTGTCGGTGCAAGCTATTTTTAGAACGGCGGAGCAGAGCCGTGAGCTGCTCAGAGCTACGCTACGGAGGCTCATTATGGGATTTCTTGGTTTCCCTCATCAAACTCATCAAATACACAATCCAACAACTCCACAACGCTCTGGTGGACAAGTTGTGACCTGCACATTCACCACGCTATGAGATAATAACACAACGTTACCACACAGAGTTGTTTTAGAGGGAAATACAGAGACTGTTTGATGAAAAACTGTCCCTGAAGGCAACGCGCATCAGCGATTTTGCATGAATTTCCCTCTAAAACAACTCTGTCTGGTAACGTTGTGTTATTATCTCATAGCGTGGTGAATGTGCAGGTCACAACTTGTCCACCAGAGCGTTGTGGAGTTGTTGGATTGTGTATTTGATGAGTTTGATGAGGGGAAACCAAGAAATCCCATGAGCCTCCGTAGCGTAGCTCTGAGCAGCTCACGGCTCTGCTCCGCCGTTCTAAAAATAGCTTGCACCGACAATTAAAGGTAACGAACCTACTGTTATGACTATAGGGATTATGGCAATGGGCCAATTTGCCAAAATGTTGAACTATCCCTTTACTGACATCTTCCCTCTTCTCCCTTCTCCATCTTATAGAGCCCTATAATAAAGAGTGTGTTTGATTTATTGTCCTGGACGACGACCACACACACACACACACACACACACACGTCAGGAAACAGGAGTGTGTGTGACGTGTTCACATGTTCAATTCAAACTAATTGAAACCAGTCGTCACTGAAATCTGATCAAGCCAAACGTCTGAGTGATGAGGAGGAGAACGAGGCGGCTCGTTCGGAATTTTTGGAGGGAAAACAGGTTTTTATGAAAGGGTCGCTTCACACACACACATACACACACACTGGCACAGACACACACACACACTGCTGTAATTACAAAGACACACATTCATCCGTGCATTCACAGATGGAGTCATCCAGTTCATCTAAATCAGCGGGGACTCCCCTCCTCCTCTTCCTCCTCTTCCCCCAAGAGACGATCACTCACTGCTGCTGCTGCCACCTTGATAAGTGTGTGTGACAGTCTTCTCTAAACACACACACACACACACACACACACAGAGAGAGAGACACACACACTTTACCTGAGATGATGGACGCGTGTCTGTATTCCTCTGAGAAATGGATCGGCTCGTACGGAGACGTCTCATAAAACTCTTCCCCTGAAACACAAGAGAAAACACAAGTGTTCAGTCAGTGCACACACACACACAGACACACACACACACAGGCTACACACACATACACACACACAGGCTACACACACATACACACACACACAGACACACACACAGGCTACACACAGACACACACAGATACACACACACTTTGCCTGTGCTGCCAGGTACACACCTGACCATCTGGCTCCACCTGGAAACTACCTTCAAAGTCAAATTGTCCGTGCTGCCGTGTTGTAAAAAGCTTCCAGCAGCAGGAAGGAACCCACTTTTATTTTTACCTCCAAAAATAAAATAAAAAAATAAAAAAACCCAGAGTGCATCGCTGCAGGGAGTCGACCAGACGTTCGCTCATTATTTTACATCCACACTATTATTCTAATTTTCTGGACACTCGACTCGACAGCTGAAAACAACCCTCAGACTCCATCACACACAGCTTCACTCCTTCCTGCTCCTTGAAGTCACTCAGACTTTTATCTTCAGTCAGACCTGAACTGTCTGAGGACGACGAGGACGAGGAACGACATCATCATCATCGTCCTCGTCCTCGTCTCAGATGTCCGTCACCTCTGATCCTCCGTAAAGACGCCACAGAACAAAAGAGGATCAGAGCCTCAGAAGCTGCAGGAGCTGGTTTCTGTTTTATCAGAGTCTCAGTGAGTCAGTGGAGAGAAGAACAACGTGTGTTTGTCTTTAATAAGAGCAGCAAATGAACACAGGCTTTATATTAGTGACTCTTCTGAAGAAAACTGTCGAGGTATAAACCAGAAACCAGAAACCTGAACATGAGAACACACCGAGATAAACAAACCTGCACGATGACGTCATAGTGACATCACATTGATCAGTTATATAAATAAAACTACATCGTTTTCCCAAAATCAACGTCTTCTGGATCAAGATCAAACCAAATATTAGAGAAAATATGAAATCAATACTTGACAACTCAATTTCCTGGATTTGATATTCACCAAATGAGACTCTGCTCACTCTTTTTTTTCTTCTTTTTTTTGGATTTACAGTTATGAAAACAAGCAAATCCTTATGTTTATAAGTTGAAGTTGTATTTAATTAAATTTTTAAATCATCATTCATGTCCGACAAAGTACTTTATGGTCAAAATAATTGAAGATAAGCAATTAAAAAATGACAAAATGGTTTAAGTGACCAATTATGGGTAACACTTTATAATAAGTACACACTATTAAGCATTAGTTAAGCATTAATAAATACTGAATTATTCATTTATAACTCATGAATACTATATTAATATGTAGTTTATGAATACAGTTAAAAATGTTTTACTCATCATTGATAAGCCCTAACTGTATTCATAATCTACATACTAATGAGTATTCATGCATAATAAATGAAGAAGTCAGTATTTATTAATGCTTAACTAATGATTAACAGTTTGTACTTATTATAAAGTGATACCCAAGTATTTAATAATGCATAACTAAAGCTTAATAGTGCATAGTTATTACAAAGTGTTACAATTATTATTAAAATATATATAAAGAAGTGCACGATGGAAAATAACACACAAGATAATTTTCCATTTAGTTATACAACAAAAGATGTCTATAAAATACAAATGTGAATAAAAATGTTCATTATTTAATTTGCTTTAAAACTTCTGTGCCATCAAACTATGTCATGATCTCCATAGTGACCTGAGCTCTGAGACACAATAAACTACAATAAATGACACAATCAAACCTAAAATAGAAATAAAAACCATGAAATATAAAAAAAAAAAACACCGGCAACAGATTCTCCATCTGAAACAACAACAAACAGCCTCTCGTCACTTTCACTCTCACACTCATTTGTGTGTTAAACATCATCATCGTTGTCGTCTTCGTCGTTCCTCATGTTCTCTGAGCTTCACTGCAACTTTGTGTTTGACTGCCAGAAAAAACGGAAAAAAACGCATCACGGCCGAGAGACAAAAGTAAATGAGCTCAATTTGTCTGACTCTGAGTCTTCAAACCTCTTTGGCTTCACTTTGTTTCAGCCTCTTCTCTCTCTCTCTCTGTCCCTCCCTCTCACTTGTTGTTTTCCAGGTCACAAACTCGGGTGGAAAATGTTGTTCACAGTCTGTTCTGCTGCTTTAAATGACATCTCTCACCGGCAGCCATGATAACAAGAGGCGTCTGCTGCACTTTACATGAACCTCACTGAAGTGAAGGGAAGCTGCTGCTCAGCTTGATGCACGATTACAACTACATACAGTACAAAGGCAGATGTTTTTACACTGCAGGTGAATAGGGTAAAAAATTTAAATAACAGATATCACCATGAAACTTCCCAAGTTTATCACCTACAATAAGATAAATATTTTTTGTATTACAAGTTTTGTCAAATTCTATGTTTAAATATGTAAATTAGGCAATATCTGATGAAATATGCGCTAATTTGCATACATTTCCAGAACCAAAATGTGAACAATGGATAAAGCCTCTTTCAAAATTCTTGTTTTATTTTGTTGACATATTAAAGACAGAAGTTTTTACAGAGGAGGATTTTGGATATCTCTTTTTATCACTCTGTAAATGAGAAAATACTGTCACAAGCCCTAAAAAAAAAATCCAATTTTGCCATGTTTTTAGGAATAAAATGTTGTATAAATCAGGCTGTGAATGATATATCAACAAACCCCTCTGTAAAAACCTTCAGAATATAGACAGGAATAAAACTGGAAGGTTTGGTGTCTGTAAGTGCTGTTGAAGTGGAGATTTCTGTCTCAGAGTCTGAGGAAAATCTACCGACAAAACAGACAAAATGAAGTAAAACAACCACCTAAATGTGGATTTTCTAACATTTCTTTTGACTTTTCTGAAAGAATACATGTTAGAAAGAAAAATAGCCCAAAATCTCAAAATTGATCAGTGAATGAAAAAACTGTGTTTTTGCCTGTAATGTCTCGCCTTTTAAAGCCCCTTCAAAATAAAGGTGTTTCTCTCTAACTCTATCCAACATAAAACGCTGTCTGAAGTCAAACCACATTAATATTATTTTAACTGTACATGATAAAAGATCAGAGGGAGTAAAAATCTTCAGAGTTATTGATTGACACATCAGAGCGGCTGCTCCGTCTTCCCTCAGTGACTCAGATAGATCCAACAGAACAGTTTGACTTCGGAGACACAGAACACAATGATTCATGGTCTCATCTGAAAAAATCAATAAAGAACATTGATGAATGGCGACTGTGGCGTCAAAGTTAAACTCATATAAAGCAGTAATATCCAGAGCCGGTTCAGACCTCCATGGGGCCCTAGGCAAAATTTTGCTAAGGGGCCCTCCTAACTGAACTCCACTCGCACCTGACACCCAGTGCTTCCGCGCATCCCCCCTTTAAACATAGGCTATTGCACTGTTGGTCTAACTAAGAATAAATTCAGAACAAATCAAATTGTGTGTGAACAAACAATCATACAGTCTTAAATGTTGGGCATGTAAACATGTTAATGTTTGTAATAACTCACCATTAAATAAAAGTAAAATATAGATACGGCTACTATTAATTCAGCTCCATAAAATTGGCTGCACTCTACTTTCATTTACTTCAAATGTAGGTTTAAAAAAATGTAGGTAATTATTTAAATTATTATTTATTATATATTATTACCATTGTCATAATAGTTCACAAGTTTTATTTATTCACTAATCTGCATCTACAATTTAGCTATTCAGGCAAACAAAATTCAATCTTAGTCAATATTTATCCATTACTTTCCATTTTGTATGAGTGCAGTTGTAACTACACTACAAATAAAATTATAGAAGCCAGCAAGACGCACACAGAGACCGGGGTTCACCCAGGGCTCACCGCTCTGTTAATGCAGGTCAAACACGGACTAGTCCCTCCCACTCTCCCACCCGGAGAGGAGAGTTACCTGACTGCTGTTCCTGCAGGTCATTGTCAGCTGTTTCTTCCTCCTTTTTTCATTCCCCGAGGGATAACTCCGCTTCATCGTGACGTTTTTAACGCTGTCTTGCTAGGCTGGATCAGGCTGTATGCGCTGGGAATCTGGCACACCTGCGCGACGGACGGTCACGTCGTCAGGTTTTTTTTTTTTTTTTTCTTCCCCGCGGGGCCTCTATCAGTTTGCGGGGCCCTACGCAACGTGCGTAGTGTGCGTATTGGGTGAACCGGTACTGGTAATATCCTTCTAAACAAACTACAGCATCAGAGGTTCAGCTGGTTCAGAAGCATCATGTACAACCGGAGGTGATATCAAACATCAAATATGGCGTCCCTCAGGGATCCATCATAGGTCCTCCGCTCTTTATTCTGTTTCTCCTCCTTCTCCTGCAGAACTTTTATAAAGTTTCACTCTCTGGTTAGACATTTATTCTCAGTCACATTCACTTTCAGAATAACTCAAATAAGGAGCTGATTTAAGTGGATAAAATGAAATAAATGATCAATTATAAGAAAAAAGGTAACTACACACTGAGAGAGCGATGTCTGTTAATTTCTCTCTTCAACTCTACACTCAGACATGATGAAGTGAAGCTCATCAGATCATAATGCTATATATATATATATATATATATATACTTATATATGTAGCTCTGGAAAAAAATCAAGAGACCACTCCCAAAATGATCAGTTTCTCTGGTTTTACAATTTATAGGTATGTGTTTGAGTAAAATTTAATTAAAAATGAACTACCGACAACATTTCTCCCAAAATTGAAATGAAAATATTGTCATTTAGAGCTTTTATTGGCTGAAAATGACTAAACTAGTCTAGATAACAAAAAATATCAAGTCTTCTCAGACCTTGAATAATAATAATGCAAACAAAACATGTTCATATTTATTCCTAAACAACACAGCAAGATTATTTTAACTCAGGAAGAGTTTATCAATCAGTTTTTGTGGGATAATGTCAATGTTTTAATCCCACCTGTGGTTTTTATAATCTTCCTATAAAATCAGATGTGGTTCAGGTGATGACCTCATCAGAGTCTCATTAAGTAGAATGAGTTGTGTTTGTGTTGGTATTTAAAAAAGAAAAGAAAAGAATGACTGCCATACATGTAGAGATGCTTTTAAAGGGATAGTTCACCCAAAATTGAAATTGCATTACCTACTCCCCCTCATGTGGACTAAGGGCTGGGAGAAGTTTCAGAGTCCTCCGTGGCTTCTCTGAGTTACAGGGGGTCTCGGCGTAGCAGTGCATGTCCATATAACGGTTGCAAATGGATACCAACTGTCTTCGTAACAAAAATACACACCAAAAAACATCCAAATACCTCCATGCTGCTCGTATGTAATGTCCGTCTTGTATTGAAGCCCCGAAATGCGAAATTTTCCCGAAAAAAAATAAATAAGTCTATATTTCAAGCTTGTTTGTAGCGGAAGCTGTTTGTTTGTTTGCTGATGTTTTTTGGTGTGTCTTTTTGGACAAAGAAAAGTTAGCTCCGTTCGCAACCGTCATATGGACATGCAGTGCTGCACGGAGCCCCGCTGTAACTCAGAGAAGGCACGGAGGACTCTGAAACTTCTCCCAGCCCTTAGTCGACATGAGAGTGAGTAGATAATGAGTGAAATTTGAATTTTGGGTGAACTATCCCTTTAAGAAACATTTGTGAAAGTGGTCTCTTGTTTTTTATATATATATACACTGTATATAGGCTACACATGTTGAAATGCTCCTATAATGATTCGTATGTGTTATATGATGATCCACAGCCCAGCGTCTCCTTCACAGTGACTGTTTTCAGAGCGATGTTGAGCTGAAGCGCAGTAAATGGACACATTATTCCCCGTCGACCTTCTCTCACTCACAAGAGCAGAGAAAACTTCTTGTAAAGCAGAGCTGAGTGTAAACTGAGCTGCAGCGATGTGGTGACGTTCCACTGCTGAATCAGATGTAGAGAATGTGTCTGTGTGTCTCTCTTATAAAGCAGCTGTTGTTATTCAAGTGCTGTGGGTCTGAACTCTGTGTGAAGCTGAAGGCTGAGTGTGAATATAAGCTCTGTGCACCACTATCAGAAAGTGTTTAATCTGCAGCACAAAGTAAATACAAGCAAAGGTGAAAAAGAGAAATATGTCTAAACTGAATCTGGATAAAAGTTATGACCTGGGAAGAATTTAAGATGGCTCTCCTCTTCGTCTGTGGTTTATTCTAAAAAAAAAAACTAGGCTCCGAGCCTCTCTTCTGATAGGCTGACTTGTTTTCTGAGTGATCCAATAAAAAAAATGGAGAAGATGTCAGAATAAACCAAAGTTGTTGGATGGTGGATGAGTCCACGGCTGGTTTCAAGGCTCAGTTTCTGAATACAGGCTGTGTGCATTTCTCTGTGGACTGAGGCTTTGATACTTTCACAGTATTAATATAGAACCTAGAGCTGCTTTATAATCACACTACACATGGACATCTACCTTTATACTGTATGGAGCTTTAATACAAACATCTACCTTTATACTGTATGGAGCTTTAACACAAACATCTACCTTTATACTGTATGGAGCTTTAACACAAACATCTACCTTTATACTGTATGGAGCTTTAATACAAACATCTACCTTTATACTGTATGGAGCTTTAATACAAACATCTACCTTTATACTGTATGGAGCTTTAACACAAACATCTACCTTTATTTTCAAGTAGCTTTAATACAAACGTCTACCTTTATTTTGAAGGATCTACCTTTATTCTGTATGGAGCTTTAATAAAACAGACAACAGGACATTAGATTTTTAAGTTGCAGAATTACAAATGTCAGTTTTACCCCCAAACCTGAACCGTCCTACAAACTGAACCCTTAACAACAGGAGATGTAAATGAGCTGCATCAGACCTCAGTCCCCTCATTGTCTCTGTTGTTGTTGTCTGTTGTTGTTGTTGTGCTGCAGTGAGAAGACAAACAACAGGAGGAAGCAGCTAAATGTCACTTCAGGACAACGGAGCGACAGCAGGAGGAGACAGTGGGAGCTCATCCTCCTCCTCATCCTCATCCTCAGCAGCAGCAGCAGCTCCAGCTCCTCTCACACCGACAGGAAACGGGCTGAGAGACGCTGCAGGCTGCAGACCGGCCTCACACCTCACAGGCTGTGATGTCACATGTACAGTCAGAGAGTTACTGTAGCTTCACACACACAGAAAACCTCTCGAAACATGAAGTATGGTGTGAACGTGACACTGCAGCTTCACTGGTTTCTATATAAGTGACCTGATCCATCAAAATGATCACAGTGACCCAAATTTTAAAGTTGAGATTTTGGTATCAATGGAAAGATTAGAAAATAAGCTTTAAAATGATACCCTAGTCAAAGTCATACACTTGATGGTTTTCAAGATGTGACCATTTGAATTACGATCTTTCACTCTCTTATTCCGTTCTAAAACCTGAGAAAACTGCATTTAAAGTTTTGCTAGTGACTCTGGCATCTGTTCCTGTACCACGTGATTACACACACCCTTCCTACGGTCCCTTGTTGTCATAGAGGCACCATTCAATGACCGTCGGAAAGCAGGGAATCTCACAATTCAGATGCTTTTTACAGCTCGTCTCTATCATAAATGGTTCAGAAGTTGTCATGTTTTGTTGATGTTTTGTAAAACATGTGCAAGCGTTGTGTCGAAGCTACGTTCGGTTTAGCATCGATGCTACGTTCGATTAGCGTCGATGCTACTCGATTTAGCATCTGTTTCTTACCCGTCCCTTCTTGTCATAGAGGCACCATTCAATGACCGTCGGAAAGCGGAGAATCCCGCGATTCAGATGCAGTTTACAGCTCGTCTCTATCATGAACGGTTCAGAAGATATTTCATGTTTTGCACCGAAGCAACACTCATTTTCAGAGGGTTTAAGTTGCAAGTCAACTTTAATCATCATTTATGTACCTTTTCTCAATTATCTGGACTGTGAAACTTTGGAAGATTGTTTTTGAATGTCATTGCTTTGAAAAAAAAAATTTGAGGGGTGGTGTTTAGCTCAGTTGGTAAAGCACCCACCCCATGTGTTGAGGCTACAGTCCTCACTGCAGGCGGCCCCATTGAGCGGCCCTATCCTGCGTGTCATTCCCCCCTCTCTGCCTCCCATTTCCTGTCTCTCTCTGAACTGTCCAATCCATTAAAAGGCGAAAAAGCCCCTTAAAAAAATGGGTTTTCCACGTTATCAGCTGACTATCTAAAAATAGAATGTTGCGACGTCCGACTCATTTTGATGGAACGGGTCACATATTTCAAAATAAAAGTCTCTCTGTTGTGTTCAGTGTCCAGTCTGTTCGACGGGAAATAATGGGACACACTGGCAGTGGTGGACAGTAACGGAGTAAATTTACTTGAGTAGGCTACTGTACTTAAGTACATATCCAGAGGATTTGTACTTTACTTGAGTATTAGATTTCTTTGGTACTTATTACTCTTACTTGAATACATTTCCAAGACAACTCAAGTTAATTTCTAGGAAGGCTGAAAAGTACTCGTTACTTTCAGATCTGCTCTTTTTTTTTTTCTATTGGACACAAGCTGTGTTTGTCAAAGAAGGAAACCCTAACCCCTAAAAGCAGCACATCAGTGCAGCTGCTTTCAAAGAGTTCATTCTCAGAAACAAGAGTTAAAAGCTCCTTAAACCAGCACTAAGGAACTTTTCAACCTTCATAAAATATTTTCATAACTTTTGTGATGATCCATCGACATACAACAAGTTGAATGACACCTCTGTCGTGGTCTGAGGGGGTCTGTATCATTATGGTCTGTATCTCTTTCTCTGGCACTAAGCAGCTTTGAGGAGCATGGTAGGAACCCGGCTCTCACTTTGCTTTCACTTTCACTTTTGCGAGTCACAACAAGGAGGGAACAGGCAAAACAGCACTTTAGCAATGGATTATGTTTGTGTTTTCACTTTGAAATGATCCACTGGAAACAGAAACTTAGTTTTGATGTCTTCTGTTAATTTTAATGCAGGATATTTACAGGGCTTCACGCTAGTGTTCATGGGAAATGGAGTCTTCCTTCAGGCAAAACACTACCGCTTTGGTCCGCAGGCGCCGCCAAACTCAACCAAAACTGAAAGTTCTTTAGTACTGCTTTAAATTCATTTAGAAAAAATTACAGTCATTTATTGATGTAAAAAATACTCTCACTCTTACTTTTACTTAAAGTACCTTTTAAAAGCAAGTACTTTTTTACTCCTACTCAAGTAACATGTCGACTGAGCTACTTTTACTTGTAACAGAGTAAATTTTGACCAGTAGTATTTGTACTCTTACTCAAGTACTGGGGTACTGAGAGTACTCTGTCCATCTCTGCACACTGGGGATGGGACATAATGGGACAAGACAGGATGGGACAAGATGAGACAGGATGGGACGGAGCAGAAAAAGACAAGACAAGATCAGATGTGAGAGGACACGTTGGGACACTGAGACATTAAACCTTCACAGTTTGTTTTCACCTGTCAGTCCTGTGATGTCATCAGAAGAGGACGTTCCCTCCCTGCCTGAGGACAAACCGCATTGTCCTTTTCTTTCTTTTATTTTTTTTATTGTGATGTGTTTTCTCCTCTCACAGTTTCACCTTAGAGACTTTAAAAATAAACTTTACTCACTAAGACAGACTGAACGCCGTTGACGCATGAGCTTAGCGTTGCTGATCAAAGAGCTTGTTTCCCCTTTTCCTTTTCTTTTTTCTTTCCTTTCTTTTTTTTCTTTTTTTTTTTACCTTGAACAGGAAATGGTCGAAGGATTACGGTCGACTGCTCCCAGCACCAACACTTCCCTTTATCCTGCAGGTAAACACTCAGCACAGAGAAGCTTATTCACGCTGCATTCACACAGGCAGCGTGACATTTCCATTGGCAGCTTTGGGGAACGCACAAACCGCCATCATCACCAACAACTAACAACCAACAACAACTAACAACAACTCCTGCTCATCTGGTGTCTCATCTTTATAATCAGAGCACCAGAAATGAAATAAAAATGAAATAAAATGTTAAAATGTCGACTGTTTCAACTCTCCTCCACCCCCCCTCAGCGTTTAGCGGCGTCGTTCCTCCTCCGGCTCGACTCCCGTCTTACAGAGCTGAGATCATCTCATCGTGTCCTGAGGAGTTTGGACTCATTTACTCCCAAACAGAGAGAGAGGGAGAGAGGGATAGAACAGAAGAGAGACAGAGAAAGTGTCTGATATTACAGGAGGAGGAGGAGAGGAGACATGAAGGGACGGATGGAGGGATGAGACCATTGCTTGTCGACGTCAACATGAACCTGTTATTAGCCACGTTCACATGTAATCATTCTGATCGGCAATTCCAACTTCACTAAATAAATTGATCCGATTAAAACGTGCATGTACGTGCATCAAGCAGTTAATCAGAATAAATTCAATCAATCATCATTTATTTGTCATTGCCATAAATAACAACGAAATTCCGTTGGAGCATACAACCTTACATAGTGAAATTCTTGGTCAAACAGTTTCTTCTGGGGCGGTGTTTAGCTCAGTTGGTAGAGCACCCGCCCCATGTGTAGAGGCTATAGTCCTCGCTGCAGGCGGCCCCGGTTCGAGTCCCGTGTCGGACGGCCCTATCCTGCGTGTCATTTCCCCCCCCTCTCTGCCTCCCATTTCCTGTCACACTCTGAACTGTCCTATCTAATAATAAAAAAGGCATGAAAAAGCCAAAAAAAAATACTTAAAAAAAAAAAAAAACAGTTTCTTCTAATGTTGCAGCTGCAGTAGTTGGTAGGCTATATGCTATATAATATAGTGCCTGTTCTCTTTCTTGCCCTCTGAGATTACTGTTTTGGTTTTTGTATGTTTTGCTATATTTCTTTCCCCTTGTATGTATATATTTATTGATTCTTAATTGTATTGTACAAGTGGTGTATCATGTCTTGTGTTATAGGCTATGTTTGTCTGCGTCTACTGTATGATTGTATCTGTATTAGTTGTTTTTGTTCTACTTTTTCCTTGATGTACCTGGAAGAATATAATAGTTAACCTTGACTGAATGTTTGGACTCCAGGAAGAATAGCCATGCTAATGTGCTGGTGCTAATGGAGATCCAATAAATGAAATTAAATGAAATGAAATTCACTGTGACATGCGCAGTGAAGCTTTGTTGGTCAGATTAGTTGAAAACAGAAGAAGAAGATTTACAAGCCTCTAATTACCTGATAACGCCAAGAAATATCCTAGAAATAACAGTCAATTTCATAGTAATGTCATGTTTTTCATGAAGGCTAAAGTTTACATGCTTTTCATGCTTTGAATTTTTAGGGAAGGCCAGAATCTTTCTCCACCAAGTCCTTGCAATTGTCAATTACAATTGATTATTTCAGGGCTTTTCCTTTTCTTTTTTTAACAGTACAAATATTTATTTTCTTTTAAAAAACACAATAAATAAGACAAGACACAATCTTGTTCTTTTTAGTTGTAACAAAACAAAACAAAAAACACAAATTTACCATTTAAAACCCATCACCAAAACAAAAACTCTTCTAAGTAAAAACATACATGCACGATAAAGATTAAAAAGAAATAAAATAAACATGATATAAACACATCATTAAACAGGTAAAATTCACTCTGAGACGCTATTTCCAGTTGCGGCACCTCATCATGCAAGGACTCTTCAACACTCAGCTCTCTGCAGGAACACAATATCCTCAGCTGTGATTTCTTCTCCTCAACTCTCCTCGTGCTCCTCGGTGTCACAAACACAACTACAAACTGTCTCGTACCTGAAGACCCTCTCCCACGTCTTTACACTTCATTCTCAGCTTCTGCCAATTTATTTTATGGATCTCATCCTCTCCTTTTAGAAGGTTCACCTTCTTCTCTGCTGTGACCTTTAACAACAATGACATTGCCACCACTTTAAAGGCCTCTTGTCACGCCTTGATCCAAAACACTATACGCTGCTATTTGTAGTCCCCTACTGCACCATCGTTGCATCATTTTGTCCAAGCAAAAAGAGGATGAGGAGGAAGAGAAAGAACGCAAAGATCACCACAAAGGACAGCGACGATCCAAACAATAGCAGTCAATTTCATAGAAAAGTCGAGAAATGAAGCCAAATAGCGATTGATTGCATAGAAATCGCCCAGAAATATTGGTCAATTTCAACGACTTGGTGGTCGCCTTTCCCAAAAAACTTGAGTCTTTATGGAAAACATGACATTACTATGAAATTGACCGTTATTTCTTGGCTATTTCTTGACATTATCACGTAATTAGCAGCCTGTGAATTAAAGGGTTGCCCAAAAATGTAAGGTAGCCTACAGTCAATTCATTTTTAATGCAAATGAATATCGGTCCTATAGTATAATTACCAATTATCAGTTTCCTTGATCACTGATAATCAGTTTTGTTCCTATAAAAGAAAAAACATATTGGTCGATCCCTAGTGTGCTGTCTCCATGGAGACGGACACAGACAGAAACAGAAACAGAAACAATATTTTTTCTGATCACACTCTGATTCTCCTCTCAGAAACTTTTCTCTCCAAAAATTCACTCAGACCCTAAAAAACCTCCTCTGATGGAAAAAAAAAAAAAAAACCTGAACAATAACAGAAGAATGTGACCTCACACAGACGTCAGTGTCACAGCATAGCAACGGCCTTGACAACCACACACAGACACACACACACACAGAGCAGTGTTTCTACGTAGCCTATCTGAGCCGGTTTGTTGGGACAACACAGAGATTCATCAGGACTCTGATTCACACGGGGTCAAACCGGGACAAACTGCTGCATCACATGACCTGTCGCCACGGGCAACCACAGAGTTACAGCATCATCCAACACAAAATCTTTAATAAAAAAACAACAACTTTGAATGAATGAATAAATTAATAAATTGATGATTTTATGTGTAAATGATCAGAGATCGTGTGATGTCATGAAGCGATGACATCATCAACAGCGTCGCGTGTGTGTGTGTGTGTGTGTGTGTGTGTGTGTGTGCAGCCTGAGGAGCAGCAGTGATGATAAACAGGGGAGATGTTTATATGTTTATGTATGAAGCTGTAACAGTGGTTTCACCTGAGGCACACACACACACACACACACACACACACTCATATATAAACACACACACACACACACACACTCATATATAAACACACACACACACACTCATATAAACACACACACACACCTGTGAGACCGTTCTGAATAAAGTGTGTTTTGCTGCTGGCGGCGTTTTTATCGACTAGAAGAGGAAGAACGACCGACATCAAAACTCCTCCACCTGTCTGACCTGTCTGTCTCTCCTTCACCTCCTCTACCTGTCTCTCCTCCTTCTCCTGTCTGTCTCTCCTTCACCTTCATCTCCTCCACCTGTCTCTCCTCCTCCACTTCCACCTGTCTCCTCCTTCACCTGTCTCTCCTCTTCCTTCACCTGTCTCTCCTCCTTCACCTGTCTCTCCTCTTCCTTCACCTGTCTCTCCTCCTCCTTCACCTGTCTCTCCTCCTTCACCTGTCTCTCCTCTTCCTTCACCTGTCTCTCCTCTTCCTTCACCTGTCTCTCCTCCTTCACCTGTCTCTCCTCCTCCTCCACCTGTCTCTCCTCTTCCTTCACCTGTCTCTCCTCCTTCACCTGTCTCTCCTCCTCCTCCACCTGTCTCTCCTCCTCCTTCACCTGTCTCTCCTCCTCCTTCACCTGTCTCTCCTCCTTCACCTGTCTCTCCTCCTTCACCTGTCTCTCCTCCTTCACCTGTCTCTCCTCTTCCTTCACCTGTCTCTCCTCCTCCTCCTCCTCCTCCTCCACCTGTCTCTCCTCCTCCTCCTCCACCTGTCTCTCCTCCTCCTCCTCCTCCACCTGTCTCTCCTCCTCCTCCTCCACCTGTCTCTCCTCCTCCTCCTCCTCCACCTGTCTCTCCTCCTCCTCCTCCTCCTCCACCTGTCTCTCCTACTCCTCCTCCTCCACCTGTCTCTCCTACTCCTCCTCCTCCACCTGTCTCTCCTCCTCCTCCTCCTCCTCCACCTGTCTCTCCTCCTCATCCTCCTCCACCTGTCTCTCCTACTCCTCCTCCTCCACCTGTCTCTCCTCCACCTGTCTCTCCTCCTCCTCCTCCTCCACCTGTCTCTCCTCCTCCTCCTCCTCCTCCACCTGTCTCTCCTACTCCTCCTCCTCCACCTGTCTCTCCTCCTCATCCTCCTCCACCTGTCTCTCCTACTCCTCCTCCTCCACCTGTCTCTCCTCCACCTGTCTCTCCTACTCCTCCTCCTCCACCTGTCTCTCCTACTCCTCCTCCTTCACCTGTCTCTCCTCTTGTCTCTGCTCCATCTGTCTCTCCTCTTGTCTCTCCACCTGTCTCTCCTCCTCCTCCTTCACCTGTCTCTCCTTCTCCTCCTCCTATCTCTCCTCCTCCACCTGTCTCTGTCTCTCCTCCACTTCCATCTGTCTCTCCTCCTTCACCTGTCTCTCCTCCTCCTCCACCTGTCTCTCTCCTCCTCCTCCTTCACCTGTCTCTCCTTGACTTGTCTCTCCTCCTCAATCTGTCTCTCCTCTTCCACCTGTCTCTCCTCCTCCTCCTCCTCCACCTGTCTCTCCTCCTCCTCCTCCTCCTCCACCTGTCTCTCCTTCTCCTCCTCCTTCACCTGTCTCTCCTACTCCTCCTCCTCCACCTGTCTCTCCTTCTCCTCCTCCTTCACCTGTCTCTCCTCCTCCTCCTCCACCTGTCTCTCCTTCTCCTCCTCCTTCACCTGTCTCTCCTCCTCCTCCTCCATCAGTGTCTAACAGGAGTCGTCGTCTCCTCAGGTAGAAACTTCACCTCTGACTCATCGAGCTCCTGTGATGAACAAACAATTCTGTCCAGATGTTTTATGAAAGGCAGGTGTGTATTCAATCATGTTCACACACACCAGTTTACAACAACGATGACAACACACACACAGACACACACACACACACGCAGACACACGCACACACACACACACACACACACACACACACACACACACACACACACACACACACACACAGTGAAATGACTGATAAGGATGTGACAGTCTCTCTGCTGCACTGCGTCTGCTGCACGAGTCAACGCTGCATATATGCAGTTTGCCTGCTTGCATGTTGAAGAGTGTGTGTGCGTGTGTGTGTTTGTTTGTGTGCATGTGTGTGTGCGTGCATGTGTGTGTGTCAAGGTGTGTGAAATAAGCTGAATTTGAGAAAACACAAAGTGCTTACTTGCACTCCTGCTGCTCCTCTCAGCTTTCACTGCCCCCTTTTAATTATTAGTGACAGGGGGGAGGACAGACCCCCCGCCCCCTCTGCTCACACTGAGTTTCTGTCCTATAACCCCTAAATCTAGTTTTATTTTATACACTTTGCTTCTGTTATTCTGTTTATTTTTCACAAATAACAAAATAACAAAAAGAATCCTGTATTTTCTGTATTTCTTTTCTCTGATGTCTTTTAATGTGAAGGTATTTTAATTGGTCTTTTAATTTGAAGGACACATAACTGAAAACATCAGAGCTGTAAAAAACAAACCAAACACAGAGGCAGTGAAACTCCAACTCCATCGATGATTTAAACTAAAAACAACTCAGTCTGAAGAAAATTCAAACATTTAACACATCCACCAACACAAACACTACATCTACACAATGTTTGAGTTCAGTAGTTAAAGGGATAGTTCAACATTTAGTCAGATCCTCCTCTCCCCATAATCCCTATAGTCATAGCAGTAGGTTCATCACCTTTAATTATATGGGTGCATGTTGTTTTGAGATCGGCGGGGCAGAGACGTGAGCTGCTCAGTGAACGGTACAGGTCCCCTGTTCCTCGTCAAACTCATCAAATACACAATCCAACAACTCCACAACGCTCTGGTGGACAAGTTGTGACCTGCACATTCACCACGCTATGAGATAATAACACAACGTTACCAGACAGAGTTGTTTTAGTGGTGAATTCATGCAAAACTGCTGATGCGCATTCCTGTCGAGGGCAGTTTTTCAGCAAGCAGTCTCTGTATTTGCCTCTAAAACAACACGCCACAAATCTGAGCTAAAAAGTCTCCTATTTTTTTAGCTCCCATAATTGCGCTTTATTTTCTAAATCTTTTCTTTGCAGAAAGTGGTAAAGTAAAGTAAGTATTTAGAGGCAAATGCAGCCAGAACTACATTCCAGACACGGCTGCTGGGCGGAGGGATTTCAAAAGCGCAAAGTAGTTCAGAGTATTTGCTTCATGTGTCGTAATGTAACATGGATGCACCGATAATTAAAGATAATGAACCTACTGCTAAGACTATAGGGATTATGATGAGAGGAGGATTTGCAAAAATGTTGAACTATCCCTTTGAGTGTATGTAAAGTGATGAGCCCTGTCAAAGACAAATTTCTGCTACCCTGACAATAAATCTATCTATCTATCTATCTATCTATCTATCTATCTATCTATCTATCTATCTATCTATCCATCCATCCATCCATCCATCCATCCATCCATCCATCCATCCATCCATCCATCCATCCATCCATCCATCCATCTATCTATCTGTAAAAGTCTTTTTTTAACCTTTATTTAACCAGGCAGAATCAATTAAGAACTAAGAAGAATTAAGAAGAAATAAACACAGAGACATGACACATCTCAGACAATAGTGAAGGAAACATGTGCAAACATCTGGAACACACACACACACACACACACACACACACAGGTGCTGCATGCGCCTCCTCCTCCTCCTCCTCCTGCTGAAAGAGCAGAATTGATAAAGTGCAGCGTTTCAGCCAGAGGCCGGTCGGTCGTCGGTCAGTGTTGAGCTAATTGCTGGGACTCGATTGGACCAAATCCTTTAAGCTAATAGATCAGGGCACTTAGTATTGACCGCGGCTGCTACTTAGCATGCTGCTAATGTGTGTGTCGTTGCTTTAAGTATTCTGTCCAGTAACGGGGCCGAGTCATGAGCGAGCGGCTAATCACAGAGGCGCTCCGAGTTCAGCTGCTAAATTACACATTTAACACCGACGTCGGTATTTAGCATGAAGTCAAATAAACGGCTAATTTACCAAGTCTGACTAATGACTGATGTGTTTAGCATGCGGGCTAATGAGCGAGGTATTTAGCATGCGGGCTAATGAGCGAGCTGCAGGCTGATTAGTGTTTCTCCGCAGAGAGACACACCACTGTTCGCTGTTTACTCATCTCATTCTCAGCTGCCTGACAGATGCACACACACACCAACACACACACACACACTAACAGTCACCGGGAGTCTGGCGGCTGCGAGCAGAGTCTGCATATGAATGTGGACGTTGACGGTGCTCAATATGTGTGTGTATGTGTGTGTGTGTGTGTGTGTGTGTGTGTGTTTTTATAAATGTGTGTGGGAACAGGAGCGACGGGTCCAGGAAAAAGAAAGAAAAAAAAAAAACTGAATTCAGAATCAAGTCTCGGTCTGTTGTGTTCAGTCTCGGCTCGTTTCCTGACACATGTCTGGGTGTAATTACCGACGAACGAGAGCAAAGACAGATTTTGTTTTCTAAAACTAGAATTTCAAAATCTGTTGGACTCAAATCTTCACTTTTTTTTCCTTTTTTTTTTTTAGAAAAGCAGCCTCGGGTCCTGGTTTCCATGGAATCACAGAGACGACAACTTTAGCCAAACCTTTTTTTTATTTTAAACTAAATATGTTTTACCTGCAGCTAAATCACTTCCTGTTTCCAACCTGAATCTGTTATACTGTTAAAAAAAAAAATAAAATAAAAAAAATAGGAAGATTCTGACATTTATCCGTCAGCTTAAAGGGATAGGTCAACATTTTGGCAAATTGGCCCATTGCCATAATCCCTACAGTCATAGCAGTAGGTTCGTTACCTTTATTTGTCGGTGCAAGCTGTTTTTAGAACGGCGGAGCAGAGCGGCGAGCTGCTGCTCAGAGCTACGCTACGGAGGCTCATTATGGGATTTCTTGGTTTCCCTCATCAAACTCATCAAATACACAATCCAACAACTCCACAACGCTCTGGTGGACAAGTTAAGTTGTGACCTGCACATTCACCACGCTATGAGATAATAACACAACGTTACCACACAGAGTTGTTTTAGAGGGAAATTCATGCAAAACCGCTGATGCACGTTGCCTTCAGGGACAGTTTTTCATCAAGCAGTCTCTGTATTTACCTCTAAAACAACTCTCTCAGTGTCTCTGGGTTTGACGAGTCATGAACCAACGAGTCTGAACGGACCGGACGCAGCAGCAGATTGTCCAAACCATCTGTTTGGAACAGAGTAGAAATTAATAAATATAATAAATAAAAAAAACTTGGCTGGTGATTGGATGAACCATCTGTCCGACACCGTCCAACTTCAACCGATCAGATTCTGTTTCTTTTATATTTTACTTTTTTCCACTGTAGAAAAACATTTCTGTGTTTTTCTGATGACACAACCTCAGGTGCCAGTAGCTCCTCCCACTGGGACTCTGATTGGTCCAAATGAATAACTTAAAATAAGTGAATAAATTGATATGGAAGATGACATTATAAAGTACAAAACTTTAGGAAACATATTAACAATAAACTTCACTAATATTAAATTATCTAACTGATAGACCGATGGACAAAATTGAGATTTCCGAGGTTCCCCTGAACACAACAGTGCCCACATGTTGCCATTCTCAGAGCGATTATTATTATTACACCTTCTATTTTATTAGCATTTAGTATTAGGCAGCTCTCACTAACTGAGCAGTTTGATGAATTAACTTTATTGTCATTAAACAATGAATGAATGAAACACAGCGACTTCCTCTCAAGGTGAAGTCTAGACAGACAGGATAGAATCAATAGAATAGAAAGTCAAAGAACAGGAAAACATATATTTTGTTGAAACAAACTTAACAAAAAAAAGAAGACAGACTGAGATCAAGAGCACATGAGAAAAAAAACAAAAAAAAAACAGCAGCAGCTTCTGCTCTAAAAATGATTCACAGTCTGATCTGAGAGCAGCGAACAGAGGAAGTGACAGAGCGAATCAGCCGCTGCAGAAACATCAACTTCTATCAGCCGAGGTTCTGCAGGTGAGTCAGACGCCTGCAGGTGAAGATTTATTCAGACTGCAGACTCACAGACAGTTTGGTTTAGTTTTCATCGCTACGTTAGAGGCTCAGGAACCAGAACCAGAACCAGAACCAGAAGCTGCTCAGTTTCACTTCCTGTTTCCTGTGTGTTGTTGTTCCTGAATAAGCCTGTGCATATTCTCATTTGTCCAGGTCATAGTATCTCAAAGGAATTTTAAATCGAAAGCAACTGGACTTGGTTATTTGTCTAGGAAGACGTTTTACCTCTCATCCAAGAGGCTTCCCAGCCAGTCCCAGCCTGGTCAAATGCGTAAATGAACTGATGAAGCCTCTTGGATGAGAGGTGAAACGTCTTCCTAGACAAATAACCAAGTCCAGTTGCTTTCGATTTAAAATTCCTTTGAGAGTTGTTCCTGAGTGTTTTTCTTTATTTGCCTTTTCCATGTAGTTTTCGTTTGACATCTATTGATCGAACATAGTCGACTCTGATGCTCAGTACTTTTTTTAATGTCAGTTTTTAATGCCTTTTTAAAACTGTGACATCATGTGTGTTGATTCTAGCTTTAAAAAAATCAAAGTCGAGTTTCTCCAATAAGGAAATAAAATATCTATATATCTGTCTATCTTTGGTATCATATGGTATCGTATTGTATCATCGTATTGTATTGTATCATCGTATTATTGTCCTATCATAACGTCCTTTTGTCCTCCCTCATCGTTTCGTTGTATCACATCGCCGTATCGTATCGTATCATGTCATATCGTCGTACCGTATTGTATCATCGTATCGTATCCAATATCATAGAGATGTAAACACCATTTTCACTCCTGCATGTGAAACCTTTATGCCTTTATGTGAAACTTAGTTAACTACTTGTCTGTCTTGTCTGTAACAACATCTATTGCACGTCTGTCCGTCCTGGGTGAGGGATCCCTCCTCTGTTGCTCACCCTGAGGTTTCTCCGATTTTTCCCTGTTAAAAGGGTTTCCATGGAGTTTTTCCTCAGTCGATGTGAGGGTCTAAGGACAGAGGATGTTGTTACGATGCCATGTAAAGCCCTTTGAGACAAACTGTTTGTAAAAACGGGCTATACAAATAAAATTGCCTTGCCTTGCCTTGCCTACTTCACTGAAAATTGTGAAAAACAAAAGCAAAACAAAAAGGCCAAAAGACTGAACATTATTATTTCATCTTATTTTGTTTCATGTTCTCCTGGGTGACCCGACTTCATTCCCATAACTTTTATTTGACTTTGTGTACCTAATGTTCTTTGTCTTTTCCCTGTTGTGTCTGTATATTCTAAATTAAGTAAAAGGCTGAGGTAAAAAGGTTCAGAGATGGATGCTGCCTCAAATTTACATGAGTTCCGATTATATGTAATGAAACTGAGAAGTAATGCTGAAATTTTAATAATGGAGATGCACGTACGCACTACACAAGGGCAAGGGTTATTTGTAGTGCTGATTTATTACCTCTCTTTATCATTTGTATTTACCACTTTCTGCAAAGAAAAGATTTAGAAAATAAAGCGCAGCTATGGGAGCTAAAAACGGGACCTTTTTAGCTCAGACTTGCGGCGTGTTGTTTTAGAGGTAAATACAGAGACTGCTTGATGAAAAATTGCCCCCGACGGGAACACGCATCAGTGGTTTTGCATGAATTTACCTCTGAAACAACTGTGTTTGGTAACGGTGTGTTATTATCTCATAGCGTGGTGAATGTGCAGGTCACAACTTGTCCACCAGAGCGTTGTGGAGTTGTTGGATTGTGTATTTGATGAGTTTGATGAGGGAAACCAAGAAATCCCATGAGCCTCCGTAGCGTAGCTCTGAGCAGCAGCTCGCCGCTCTGCTCCGCCGTTCTAAAAATAGCTTGCACCAACAAATAAAGGTAACGAACCTACTGCTATGACTATAGGGATTATGGCAATGGGCCAATTTGCCAAAATGTTGAACTATCCCTTTAAGCCTGTGGTTCATGTTCTACTAAAATAACCCTAACTTGGTCAGTTTTTGACCGATTTTCAAAAAAAAACATTACCAATGATTGTAATCATGTACTTTTCTATGAAAGTAACATTATAGTGACATTGTGCAAATAGTTAAAGTATGATATACAGACACAATTTCACAGAGTTATGAATAGTTTTTTAGTGCAGATGACTGGATCAACATCTACTGAAGCCAGAGTCAGAGGGAGTTGACCAACACAATATGGCCGCCAATGAGTTACGTCTACGCTTAGTTTGATCCCCCCCTTTGTTGTTTGTGTTCTACTGTCCTTTCTACGACTCTATAAGACAAAAATTGTTTAGTAAATTAGATTCAAATAACGGATTTGTGTGGTTAGACGATGCTGAGAAGCTAAAACATATTTTTCAGTTGAATATATTTGCATTTTCTTTATTTCTTGAAAAGGCTTGGGCACTGAGACGAAGAGCGATATATAGTTGAATACTGAAAGTAATTGTTTATTTATGTCACACCTGTGTGGCAGGTTTTTCTTGTATTTGTCATTAAATGTGACTTGTAATCCCATACACACTAAAAAATGTTGGGTTATCTCTGTAACCCAATTTCTGAGTTATTGGTGTTGAGTTAAATTAAAATAAAGTTGTTTTTCCAGAGTGTAACCCATTTTCAGGGTTATAGGGCTATGAATTTAACCCAATTCCTGGGTTGTGCAAGTAATTGGTTTGTTTTTCAGTGAGTAACCCATTTGTTGGCTTGGTTTGGGTAATTCTGTGACTTAACTGGCCGGTTCATTTGAAAAATGCTGTCCGCGCACTACAACATTGGGTTATTTTAACCCAACTATTGGGTCGAGCAAGTGCTTTATACATGACCCAATAGTTAGGTTAAAAATAACCCAACATTGTAGTTAGCATAACCCAACTGGGTTGAATATTCAAACCAAAAATTGGGTCAAAAAGATGAACCCAAAAAAGGGGTTCGTCCTTATTTGAACAAGCAGTTGGGTTAAAATTGGGTTATTTTTTAACCCAACTGTTTTTAGTGTGTATGGGATGGGCCACAGTGGTGGCATGACACGAAAATAGAAAAATTCATTCATTCATTCATTCATTCATTGTTTACACCTTAACCTAACGCACTCAAACCCCAAAGCCGAACTGGGTCGACCTGAACACCAGCCTGTGTGAAAACACCCGAAACTAATGAACTTAGTTACTGTGTGGATCTGCCTTCGATCCCAAAGTGGGAAACACACACACACACACACACACACACACACACACACACACACACACACACACACACACACACACACAGACACACACACACACACACGCCATCCTCCTCCGTGTCACATTCATGATATCGATCATGTGGAAGCAGAGAAACTTAAGTGGCTGCATTTCCATGTTTATCGGCTCATTTAAAAAACAGCTGAGTGCACAACTCTGTGTGTGTGTGTGTTTCTGTGTCTGTGTGTTTCTGTGTGTGTGTTAAACGAGCCACACCTCAATTAGCCGACGCTGCGGCGCCGTCTGAGCAGGTTTGCTCCGGTTTGTGAAGCAGCAGCTGAAAGTTCAGGAGCTGCGACAGGAAGTTGTAAACAAAAGATCTGAGGAAACTTTTCAAATTAAAACGTTTCAATTAACCCACGACTCTCACACAGACACACAGACACACACACACGTCGGAGATGTTTCCATGTGAACTCAGTGCCCCTGTCATTCTAGACACACATACACAAACTGAACACACCACGCACGCACAGACAGCAGAGCATGATGGGTAATGTGAAGAGGTTTATAGAGAAACACCTTTATGTAATGAGCTCTCCTGGGAAAACACACCAGCAGCACATAAACATATATGTTATGTAAAGTATCGGTGGTGTTTATTCTCACACTCACACAAACACACACAGACACACACATAGACACACAAACACACACATAGACACACACACACACACACACACACACACACACACACACACACACACACACACACACACACACACACAGTAATTACAGTGATTAGGGTTGAAATTATTCTCAGTTTCTTGGTTGGCAGTGCTCAGCTCAGTGTGTGTGTTCTCATTAAGGATAAAGAAAACAAATCTGTGTTCCCCTCCCTCTCCCGTCCTCCGATTACACACACACACACACACACACACACACACACACACACACAGACACACTTGACAGGAATAATGGCTGGTTTAGCCTCTGTGGCTGCACAAGAATGAAATCTGTTCTGTCTCATAAAGCGTCTCAGCTCAGAACCGGATCAAACAGGACAGATCTGGTTCCTCAATTAACATCAACAATGACCACATGTTGAGAGGAGGAGGAGGAGGAGGAGGAGGAGGAGGGGGAGGGAGGAGGAAGGGGGAAGAAAAGGAAGGAGGAGGAAGAAGGAAGAGGTGGAGGAATGAAGAGAAAGGAGGATGGAGGAGGAGGAGTAGGAGGAAGAGGAAGAAAGAAAGTGGGAGCAAGAAGGAGGACAAGGGAGGAGGAAGGAAGAGAAGGAATGAGGAGGAAGAGGAGGAGGAGGAATGAGGAAGGGGGAGGAAGAGGAAGGAGAAAGGAGGAAGAAGAGGAGGAGGAAGAGAAGGAAGGAGGAGGAAGGAGAAAGGAGAGGAGGAGGAATAGGAAGAAGAAGGAGAAGGAGGGAGGAGGAGTAGGAGGAGGAAGAGGAAAGAGGAGAAGGAAGAGGGAGAAGGAGGAAGAAGGATGGAGGAGGTGAAAGAGAAGGAAGGAGGAAGAGGAGGAGGAGTAGGAAGGAGAAAGGAGGAAGAAGAAGAGGTGGAATAAGAGGAAGAGGAGGATGAAGGAAGAGTAAGATGACAATCAGAGGAGACTTCATCGTCTTCATCAGCAGGTTAAAATGAGCCATTTGCTAAGCTCCTCCCACCTGACCATGATCGTCCAATCACAACACCTCATCACAGCAGGTGTGGCCTCCTCTACTAGTTCACATGATTTCCTACTGTACTTGAACACATCACAGCCCTGTCAACACTCGTCATGTGACTCGTCATTGATCCGTCTGACCCGTTCGTTAGAGTATTGATCAGTTTATAGTGAGGGAATTAACCTGATGAAGATGTTTGACCCTAAACACACACACACACACACACACAAAGTGTTTATGTTTACTCTGATTAAGAGTCGATCTCATTAACATAATTGGAGTTGGTGTTTACTGGAGCTCTGTCTCGAACACATTATCGTCTTAATCACTTTATAATTGTATTTCACAATTACAACGATTACAGACGATGATGATGTCATCACCGGGGTCACTACAGGTCAACCTGAGCAGCAGCCGTCACTCAACACTTCTATATGATGGAGGAAACATGTCCCACAATCCTTTGCAGCAGCAACAAGTCCGTCCATGAATAAATAAATAAATATATATATTTCCTCTTTTTTAAATCCAGTCATGAGGATTTATACTGACTTTATCATCAACAGTGTCATCGCTGCTTTGTAATAGCCACACGTTGTTTATATAAATGTTGGTTAGAGATTCATTTTGGTGTTTTTTCTGTGACATTTCCATAATGAAACTCTTATTTTGAAGGCTGTTCGCTGCTTTTTGTTTTTAATATAATGTGGTTTTAGAAGGTTTAGATAAAGTTCAGTTATCAAGAAGACGACAGAGTCTGTATATGTATATGAATATAAATATAAATGTTCAAAGAAAGTTCAGATGCTTCTCCTCCTGAACTCCTCTCCACTTGGTGGTTAACGAGATGTTTTTGGGTTTGTTTGTTTGTTTCCGATTCCGAAAAAAAAACATGTTAAATTGCAAGAAAACTATTCGATTCACCGATATGATCACGAAGCAGCACATGACAGCACGGCTTTTCTTTTGATTTAAAGGGATAGTTCAACATTTTGTCAAATTGACCCATTGCCATAATCCCTATAGTCTTAGCAGTATAGTTCGTTACCTTTAATTGTCGGTGCAAGCTATTTTTAGAACGGCGGAGCAGAGCCGTGAGCTGCTCAGAGCTATGCTAAGGAGGCTAATGGGATTTCTTAATTGATTTCCCTCATCAAACTCATCAAATACACAATCCAACAACTCCACAACGCTCTGGTGGACAAGTTGTGACCTGCACATTCACCACGCTATGAGATAATAACACAACGTTACCACACAGAGTTGTTGTAGAGGGAAATTCATGTAAAACCACTGATGTGTGTTGCCTTCAGGGACAGTTTTTCATCAAGCAGTCTCTGTATTTCACTCTAAAACAACTCTGTCTGGTAACGTTGTGTTATTATCTCATAGCGTGGTGAATGTGCAGGTCACAACTTGTCCACCAGAGCGTTGTGGAGTTGTTGGATTGTGTATTTGATGAGTTTGACGAGGGAAACCAATTAAGAAATCCCATGAGCCTCTGTTAGCGTAGCTCTGAGCAGCTCACGGCTCTGCTCCGCCGTTCTAAAAATAGCTTGCACCGACAATTAAAGGTAACGAACCTACTGCTAAGACTATAGGGATTATGGCAATGGGCCAATTTGCCAAAATGTTGAACTATCCCTTTAAAGGTCTCAGATGTAAACACACACAAAGCGCCCCCTCCTCCTCCTCCTCCCTGGAGTCTCAGCGTCTCCTCCTGATCAACTGATAATGAGTGAGTGTGTCGACGAGCGGCTGGAGAACAAACGTGTCGAGTCTGATCGTCTGTCACGCTCTCTCTCTCTCTCTCTCTCCCTCTCTCTCTCTCTCTCTCTCTCTCTCTCTGTGTTTTTGTCCTCGTTCTGTTTCTCTGAGGATTAAAATCATTGAAAAGTGTTTTTTCTTTTTCTTTTTTTTCCTCGTATCAAAGCTTTTTCCGCGAGTGAATCCAATCGGTTAGAGAGGAAGTGAATTATCTGCTCCTCAGCCGCCGCTCTCCTCCTCTCTCCAGGAGGTGAACTCCAGTTCCTCCTCCTCCTCCTCCTCCTCCTCCTCACCTCCACCTGCCTGTGGATCTGAGGCTGGAGATAAGGAGGAGGAGGAGGAGGAGGAGTACGAGGAGGAGGAAGAGGAGGAGAGAAGAGCTGAGTCACTTCACACAGACGATCCTTCAGACGCTTCATGTCCTGAACCAGAGGTCGAAGCTGCAGCTGAACATCAACATGATCATCAACCGTCTCATCGTTAAGCTGCTTCCTGTCCTCCACTCACCTCCTCCTCCTCCTCCTCCTCCTCCTCCTCCTCCTCCTCCTCCTCCTCCTCCAATCTCTCCACCCCAGTGGAAGATATACATGCACACACACCCAAACTATGAAGTCTCTATGTATTTTACCAACAGTGAGTTGGACTTTACAATCAAACCAATGACCTGGGCTTCTGTATTGGAAAAGTAAAGAGGTCAAGAAGACCATAGCTCTGACTTAGGTTGCAAATGGGCGGAAAATTTCCAGGAAATGTCCAGCAAATTTCCAGAAACTTTCCATGGGCAGTTAAACTGGGGAATTTTGGAAATATTCCAAATTGGAAACTTTCCATGGGAATTATGGGAATTATTGGGAATTTATGGGAATTGACTAGCCTAGAAATCTAGACACACCATAGCAGCAGCAAATCTATTTCCTCCGTAGGTGGGTCTAGAAACGAGCCATAGGAACTTTTTGAGTCTCGAACACCATTTGTGTTTAACCAATCACAGCGCTCTATCTGTTTAAAGAGTCGTTGGAATCGCCGTCGGCATCAACTTTGAAAGAATTAAACTTGTCATTTTCTTTAAAAGTTGAGCAAGAAACTGCACTGAAGTCATTCATTTCGAAGAAGGATGTATTTGGTGTTTTGCTGACGAAAAGTTTAATCTACCAGCTTGCTCCGTCATCCTGCTCTTTGCTCTGATTGGTCGTAGCGCTACCCTATTGGTGCAGAGGCAGTTTGAAAGACAGCCTTCATCCCGCCCCCTGGATTGAGCCGAGGTCTACCGCTCGTTTCCAGACTAGACATTTTAATGATATAGTCTGGCTTGTCAGGCTAGGAATTAACTGGAAATTGGGGGTATTTTAAACAAACTGTATCATATCCAAATATAAATGTAAATATTTTGTTTTGTCATAAGCAGACTTCCATGCTAAATAATCCAATTAAAAAACATGACATTTTAACAGATTTATTTGTGAGTAGAACTTTATCAAGTTTTAATTTCTGTATGAACAATCAATTCTCTTACCGAACAACAAAAACATTAATGTTGAGTAAAATATTACTCCATATATTCCCGTTAATTCCCATGGAAAGTTTCTGGATGGATGCAACTAAAAGGGAGAAAGTTCATCTGACAGAGGCTTTCTCCTAAAACCTGAACAACTAAGACTAAATAAAAACTAATCAATTCCTCAACAATAAAAACTAAACTACAAATGTTTCATCACATGTTGAACTGGGGGATCCAATTAACATGGGGATCCAATTAAAATAAATAAACTCACCAAAACTGAACTGCAAAGCAAACAAAAAAAAAACTAAATACAAATAAAAAAAAATGAAAATTTTAAAACTATAATAACCTTGGTGGGAACCCTTACGTGCACCGCCCCAGATAAACGGGCAATTAAAAAAGGAAAAACTTGTATCCTTGAAGCTCGATTTGGCGCACAACAACAACTAGGGGTGACCCCGAACAGAGAAAAGTAATTTGACATAAAAACAACAGAAACAGTGAAGAATAAATGAGTAAATGAAACAATAAGAAAAAATAAAAGTAATACCAAGAAATTGAAGTTGTTTGGGAACTAAAGCAAAAAAAAGTTAATAAGAAACATGATCAGATAAAGAATTAAAGATGATGAAAGATAAGAAGAGGAACAGATAAAAAGAGGACATCATGTCTCATGCCTAAAAACATGATGTAAAGGTTTAAAGATGTAAAATTTGAGATTTTTCATTATTTTCTTCAATAAATAGAAAATTCAGAAACACACTGAGAACTACATTTCCTGAATGTAACACGGTGCGTTCAGGAACAAAACTCAAAAGTATGGAGACGATGCTGCACATTTAGCATCTTATCACATTATGTAGTAAACGTGTGGCGTTCGAGGCCCAGGGGCCACCGCAGAAAATCTGAGCGTCAGTCTATAAGATTTCTCAGGTGTTTGTGTGTGTGTGTGCCTGAAACCCCTGCAACACACACACACATTTGCATTGAATATTAGGGATTCATGAAGTGTGACCTCTTCTCTGTTCAACATCCGTCTTTGCTTTAAATGGTTTTCTTCTTCAGTTTGTCCCTTCAACACACACACACACACACACACACACAGTTAATAGGGTAATGATGGCGGTCGGAGCGGTTTAATGGAGCGGCAAACAACAAACATCACGGCCCGGGCGCCTCGGACGCCTCACAACAACATCGTCGTCGGGGGCACAGTGACAGAGCGTTGTGGGAAGAATCAGAGAAAACGGAGAGACGTCGGTGGTTCAGTGAACGCACCGTCAAGATTTCACAATAAAAGCCTCAACATCATCATCAAATCAAATGTGACGCGTTAGAACTACAGTATCAAAAAAAAAAGAGTCGGATGTCGCTGATAACATGGAAAACCCATAGAAAATCCCCCTCCAAAAAAAATGTTACCCTAATTTCAAAGCAATGACATTCAAAAACAATCTTCCAAAGTTTCATAGTCCAGATAATTGAGAAAAGGTACATAAATGATGATTAAAGTTGACTTGCAACTTAAACCCTCTGAAAATGTGTGTTGCATCGGTGCAAAACATGAAATATCTTCTGAACCGTTCATGATAGAGACGAGCTGTAAACTGCTTCTGAATCACGGGATTCTCCGCTTTCCGACGGTCATTGAATGGTGCCTCTATCTATGACAAGAAGGGATGGATACAGAAACAGATGCTAAACCGAGTAGCATCGACGCTAACAGAGCATAGCATCAATGCTAAACCGAATGTAGCATCGATGCTAAACCGAACGTAGCATCGATGCTAAACCGAACGTAGCATCGATGCTAAACCGAACGTAGCATCGACACAACGCTTGCACATGTTTTACAAAACATCAACATCAACAAAACGTAACAACTTCTGAACCGTTTATGATAGAGACGAGCTGTAAAAAGCATCTGAATTGTGAGATTCTCTGCTTTCCGAGGGTCATTGAATGGTGCCTCTATGACAACAAGGGGCCGTAGGAAGGGTGTGTGTAATCACGTGGTAGGCTACAGGAACAGATGCCAGAGTCACTGGCAAAAACTTTAAATGCAATTTTCTCAGGTTTTAGAACGGAATAATAGAGTGAAAGATCGCAATTCAAATGGTCACATCTTGAAAACCATCAAATGCATGACTTTGACTAGGGTATCATTTTAAAGCTTATTTTCTAATCTTTCCATTGATACCAAAATCTCAACTTTGAAATTTGGGTCACTGTGATTGTCATTTTGATGGATCAGGTCACAAATGGTGTTTGAGTTTGAACAGGAAGTCGACGGTTTTGACCTCGGACAGACGCCGCCGTCCTGTGGCCTTTAATGAACACAAAGAGTGTCAGAAAAAAAACGGACAAGTGGAAGTTTGATCTCTCCTCCCTCCCCCTCCTCCTCCCTCCCTCTCTCCCATCTGATCTCATCTTTCTGATCTCTCTCTCTCTTTCTTTTTCTGTTCCTCATCCTCAAATTGCCTCCTCATCCTCCGTCATCTGCTGTCATCACACTTTGATCTAATTCCCTGGATATCAGTCTTTTATCTACACTGATCCCCCCCTCCCCTCCCCTCCTCCCCTCCCCTCCCCCGTCTAATCAACCCCCCCCCCCCTCTCCCCTCCTCCTCCTCCTCCCCTCCTCCCTCATTAAACAGCCTCAGTCCCGCTCCTTTAAACTGAACCGCTGCACAGAACGCGAGGTGATTAATCTGTTGTCAGGACAATTAGCAACACATTACTTCACCCTCCCACACACTTAGCAGCCGTCGGCTCGTACGACTGATCAGCCATTTATTGGCAATTTATCAGCGACTTCATTTATTAAGTATTTATTGGCACCTCATCGCCGGGCTGTTAATTAGCTATTGATAAATGTAAATAATGCATTGATTCATTCATTCATTCAAAGATGTTAAAAGTTTGAGTTCAGGTGTTTCAACAACTAGAATTTAGTCCAGTTCAGTTTAGACTATACATTTAGTCTCATCTATTCTCATTAAGGCGAGACACCCCAGGTGAATAGGGTAAAAAATTTAACTAACAGCTATTGCCATGAAACTTTCTATGTTTATTACTTAGATTGAGACAATTATTTTTTGTATTACATGTTTTCTTAAATATTATGCTTACATATGGAAATTAGACATTATATAATTAAATATGCGTGAATTTGTGTACATTTCCAGACCCGAAATCTGAAGATTGGATAAAGCCACTTTCAAAATTCTTGTTTTATTTTGTTGACATATTAAAGTCAAAAGTTTTTACAGAGGGGATTTTGGATATCTCTTTTTATCACTTTGTAAATGAGAAAATACTGTCACCAGCCCTAAAAAAATCAAATTTCGCCCTGTTTTTAGGTATAAATTGTTGTATAAATGAGGCTGTGAATGATATATCAACAATCCCCTCTGTAAAAACCTTCAGAATATAGGCAGGAATACAACTGGAAGGTTTGGTGTCTATAAGTGCTGCTGAACTGGAGATTTCGGGTCCAGAGTATAAGAAAAAGCTCATTTTGAGAAAACGGCCTTTAAAGATTCTCTTGCAAAAATTCCACAAATTGGCTCTATGCACAGCTCTACTTCCTGAACTTAAGGCAGCTCCTTTGTTTCCTGTATTACATTATTGGACAAACTGATGAATCCAGGTGTGTCTGACCAATGTGACTACTCAGACACACCTGGATTAATCAGTTTGTCAGTAAATAAAAGAGTTGCCTTGAATTTAGAAAGCAGTGGAGCTGTGCATAGAGCCCATTGTTACTGGAAACAAGAGTGTCTGGCCACTGTGAATTTTAAGGTGTGTGGGCCAGTAGGTCAGAGAAAAAAATAAATAAATAAAAATAAAAATAAGAAACACTTTAGGTGTAGCCTAGTTGGGCTCATCTGTATGACAACCAATGTTTTCAGTTTCTCTCTGTCTGGCTAAAAATCATATCTGGCCCATGTCAGTGTCACATCCGTTTCACCTCTGTCACTGAGAAGTAAACTACTGCACAACATGTGATTCTGAGGATCGATGCTCATTTTAAGCCCTGTACCAGCGCAGGGACATATTAAATCTCCGATCAGTTCATTCAGACGTCTGATGTGTAAAAAAAAAAAAAAAAAAAAAAGCCACCGCTGTGTATCGCGCTGGTCTCCGGCGGCAAACACTCGTTTTTTACGGGTGACAGCTTCCGCGATGACGCACTTTGTAAAGGGATCTTATGGCTCGGTGAGTTTCTGTGCTGTGTCTTTTGTTGTCTAGCAAGTGAGAGTTGCTGTTTTATTTTACGTGAGGATTTAAATCGATTTCCTTTCCCCGTTTTTAAAAGTCCCTCCATGCTGTTCAGAGCGCATCACGTGATGCTGCTAAACGAATCACGCTGTCGGAAAACGACACCAGCCAATGAGACCCTCCCTCGTACTTTTACGATTCGTCACTGGTACAAAGGAAATGACCATTTTTGGAACCGACACATTAGTGCAGGAGAGAGAGAGGGAGAGATAGAGAGAGAGAGATAGAGAGAGAGAGAGATAGAGAGAGAGCTTCACAGCGATACCTGATATGACAGGAGTCTGAACAGACGCGGCTCGCTCCGCGATAGAACGCTCAGTTCTGGTGAATTTAGGAGAAATCTACAGGCGACACCAGTCAAAGTGAAGTAAAATAAACACCCATAATGTGTATTTTAGACTATTTTTTTGTATTAGTCTGAAAGAAGACATGTTATGGAAGCAAAATAGCCCAAAATCTCAAAATTGATAAGTGCATGAAAAAATGATGTTTTTGCCTGCCGTGTCTCGCCTTAAGACCAAGTCTAGTTGAGTCTGGTTTAGTCTAGATGAATCTTATTTGGTTTAATTCAGTCTAGTTAAGATAAGTCAAGTCTGGTTTAGTTTGCTTTAGTCTAGTTAAGTCTAGTTTACTGTAGCTCAGATAAGGTTAGTGGTTAGTAGTTTAGTATAGTTAAGTCTGGTTGAGTCTAGTTTAGCTCGGATAAGGTTAGTAGTTAGTTAAGTTTAGGTAAGTCTGTGTAAGTCTATAGCAGGCGCGGCGCCAGGATTTCAATTTTGGACGGGCCAGAGTCATTTTGGATGGGCCACTACTTAGGAAAAAATAACACTAACATACATAGAGCTGGAAATTATTCCTGAATGACTCGTTCGTGTCTATATTGCCCTGAAAGCACACACCATTTCTGCTGAGACGAGCTTTGACAGCGCGGTGCGCCGCTCTCTCTCCCGTTAAAAGTTAATCTAGCTCACCCAGCGGACCTCTCTCTCTCCTCGTATCTCTCTCTCTCTGCTGTTACTTGTGTGTTTAACCAAATGCACGAAAAGCCAAATCAAATCAGAAATGCGTAGCCCACTTCTTTTTAACTCACAGACATTTATTTTCATAAAGTAGGCTAATAAAATATCTGGACATTTTGCCATCGTTAACATTGAGACAACAGGCTGCAGGTGTAAGAGACATACAGGCTGAAGATAGGCAGCACGGTGTGTGTGTGTGTGTGTGTGTGTGTGTGTGTTGCAGAGTGGGTGGTTCACCTGGGAGTAGGCGTGTGTGCGTGCGTAAGTGTGTGTGCGTAAAGCACTCACCGGTGACACAGATGAGAGAGAGAGAGAGAGAGAGTCAGGGTTAGGAGTAGCCGTAATTTTTGTTGACCACCTAGGCTACTCATTCATTCATTAATCACCCTTTTTTCCTGTTTAATCCGCCAGTCTCATTTTTACGTTTATCCATCCTTGCTGCGCTGTGATAGCTCTGTGCTGTTTTGTTACAATAAATGCACCAAAAGCATTTTTGGATCTCAGCGTATCTTTATCATAATCTACTATAGCGCGTCACAAATCTACGTACCTGAGGACCCAACCTCATACTCTCAGCGGCTTTAAAGGTTTGTGTTTGGAAGCCGCAACAGCAGGAATGGAAGAAGAATTCGGCAAATCATCTTATCACGCAAAAAGGCACAACAAACAGGTTTTGCACAATGGTTTGCACAGATAAGTCTTAAAATATGTGCAACACCTTCTCATCACAATCCATGCCATCTACACTAGGCCTACGTTATCAGCTGTTATTAAAACCCAACTCATCACAGGATCATGTTATTAGACCACCGCTAACATTACACAACAAACCGTTAACAATTAATCCACACTCAAACCGAAGCAACAATAATGTTAACTGTACTTAACAAGCTGTTATTACAAGGTTTACAACGGATATGACAGACTGGGCCGTGAGTGTGTGTGTAAAGAAGAGAGGGAGGGAGAGAGAAAAAGTAACTACGTAAAACTGTTAGCTACCGTAGCTCAGGCGTCGGTCTCCCGTCAGGTAAAAGCTGCCGTTTATTCCTCAAATGAAGCTCATTACGTTGTTGAGGCTCTCCGGTACAGTTATCCATCACTGCTGTTGAATTAGCCGCTAAACAGCTGGAAGCTAAAATCAAGGGGGCGTCTGTTTGTTTACAATTCACGAAAGCAACGTGAACGTACGTGCCGCTCACACTCAGTAGAGTTACGCAATGAGGCAGCGTACAACGAGACGGCGAGTGGCTTCTACGGCCGCTGCCTGGCCGGAGGTAAACTCAGTTGAGTCGCGTTTATTAGACTATGAAAATCACCAGAATGCTGATACATTTAAACCTGTGGTAAAGTTATCTGAAATAAAAATATATAATTAAACCTTAGATTAACTAAAGTTATGTTCACCCTGTCATTTTGGATGGGCCAGTTGTACAAGTGGGTGGGCCCAGGCCCGTTAGGCCCACCCATAACGCCGCGCCTGGTCTATAGTCTGGTTTAGTCTAGATGAATCTTATTTGGTCTAGTTCAGTCTAGTTAAGATAAGTCAAGTTTGGTTTAGTCTGATTTAGTCTAGTTAAGTCTAGTTTAGCTAAGATAAGGTTAGTAGTTAGCAGTTATAGGTAAGTCTAGTTAAGTGTGGTTGAGTCTGGTTTATTTTAGTTAAGTCTAGTTTCATATAATCAAGTCATGTTATGTCTAGACAATCTGATTCTAGTTTAGTCTATTTTAGTCAAGTTTACTTAAATCTTTTTCAGGTTTAGTAAAGTCAAGTTTTGTTAAATCTATTTAAGTCTAATCAAGACAGGTTAAATCGGATTAAGTTTAGTTAAATCTAATGGAGTCTATAAGTTAGGTTTAGTCAAATCAAGTCCAGTTTAGTCTAGTTAAGACAGGTTTAGTCAAATCAAATTTAGTTTAGTTAAATCTAGTTAACTCTAGTTAAGTCTAGACAGGATGAGTCTAATTAGGTTAGGTTTAGGTCAAGTCTATCGTCCTCTCTTGTCGTTATGATTTAATCTTCATACGTGTTTATGATCACGAGTTAATATTCGACATCCACACGCTGCAGCACATGATCAATATCAATCTGACTGTGATCAATAACCTGTGATCAGCTCCTGGTTCATGTGTGTGGATCTGGTTTCTCTTGTTGTTGTTGTTTCTGCTCTCTCCTCTCTCTCACTGTGGTCTCTCGTGTTCACCTGTTCACCACCGTTCACCATCACTACAGACGGCGAGCGTCGGCCCGAGACCAGATTTCTATTTAAAAAGGCGGCGGTGTTTTCTGAGGCTGCAGGATAAAGTAGGGCAGAGAGAGAGAAAAAGAGAGAGAGAGAGACGGAGAGAGAGACGAGCTGCTCACGCCTCCTAATTTGTTGAGATGTCAGAGATTGAGCCTGTTTACCTAGACGAACGTCTGCTGCTGCTGCTGCTGACGGAGGAGGAGGAGGAAGATCTCTGCTCAGACGAGCTGCTGCTGGAAACAGCAACAAGGTCGATAAGGCTGAAGGAGGAGGACGTCTTCAGTCTTAACCACATGGACGTTATAGATTTAAAGGGATAGTTCACCCAAAATTCAAATTTCACTCATTATCTACCCTCATGTCGACTAAGAGCTGGGAGAATTTTCAGAGTCCTCCATCTCTTCTCTGAGTTACTTTCTTCGTCCAAAAAGACACACCAAAAAACATCCAAATACCTCCATAGTGCTCGTCTGTAATGTCCCTCTTGTATTGAAGCCCCGACATGAGAAACTGTTCCGAAAAAAATTAAATAAGTCTATATTTTAAGCTTGTTTGTAGCGGAAGCTCCCAGTGCCTCAGTTCACTGCTCTTACTGTGTCAGTGCAAATCTCGCGTGATTTGCACTGACCGGCGGAACAATTTCTCATGTTGGGGCTTCAATACAAGAGGGACATTACAGACGAGCAGCATGGAGGTATTTGGATGTTTTTTGGTGTGTCTTTTTGGACGAAGAAAGTTGATATCCATTGACAACCATTATATGGACAAATACTGCTGCGCGGACCCCCCCCGTAACTCAGAGAAGGCACGGAAGACTCTGATAATTCTCACAGCTCTTAGTCGACATGAGGGTGAGTAGATAATGAGTGAAATTTGAATTTTGGGTGAACTATCCCTTTAATTAATATATAATGTGGATTAATATCAATAAAGAGTTGGTGTTTGTAGCTGTAAACAGCAGGTTTGTGGTTGTTGTGTGTCTTCATTGCTGTTTTCTCTTGTGTATTCTGTGGCTATAACCTCACAGCTACTTAGTTAGCGTCCCGACGACGTCTGACTGATGCGTCTGACAAACCGAATCCCGTCCTGGGTGTAAAGTTGCAGCTGGAGCCGCTGGACTGTGAAGGATCTGGACTCCCGAGGACCAGTGGTGAGCGTCTGCCTCGTCCTTGAAGCTGAGAGTGAGTGTGTGTGTGTGTATAATATGTGTGTGTATATGTGTGTTTATGACCTCTTTACACATTTTCTACTCCAACTTTTTCCTCGGCAGCAGCTGCAGCGAGTCTCCCCGCGTGTTTGCGTTCAGGTTGTTCTCCATCACAGAGACGTGATGAAAGCAGCTGAGGCGTAATGAAGCTGGTCCACACGGAGACACGAACATAAAGAAACAGAGAAGAAAAGGTTTCTCCAACCACCAGACTGCGCTTCCTCCACCCACAATCAATTTCCTGTCCCTCAGCTCATTAGTCATCTCCACCCCCCACCCCCACCACCCCCCTTCAGCTCTCTGAGGGGCTGCTGGGTAATCACACATTCAGAGGAGGCTCGATCGTCTCGGTGAAACCTGGATGGATGCTGCTCTGAACTCGCTTAATTAGGTCTGCCGACTCTCTGGGGGAGCGGTGACATCACAGGAAACACAGGAAACAGAGCAACGACCAGCGGGAGTCGTGACCTCAGAGCAGCAGGTGAAGCTCAGACGAGTGTAGCTCAACTAGTCCAGAGCATCAACATCGTCCCGAGAGAAGCTGCAGCTCAGACCAACAAACTAACCACAGACTAATACAAACTAATTACAGCGTGCACAACAGGATCATAATGAGTGAGACGATGCATTCAAAGACACATCAGAAAGTGTCCTGACAGAGACACAGAGACATGGAGGACGTCCAGCAGCTGTGTGTCAACACCTAGGTGAGATTTACTGAAGCACATCTGGAGTTTCCTCTGGAGGACGTCATGTCCCTTTATTAAACTTTTAATTAAAGCCCCTACCAAGAACTGTCATTTTCTGTTGATTTTGGCGACCCCTGTGGACAAAAGCGGTAGTGTTTTGCCAGAATGAAGACTGCATTTTCCATGAGCTCTAGCACGTATTGTCGTACAGATGCTTAACATAATATATTATTTTGATTGGCTATGGCAAAAAAAACAAGGCACAAGAGGCAGTGTTGGGCAAATTACTTTGGAAAAGTATTTAAAATACTCTAGCAGGACAGCGGAGCAGGCTGACGTTATATCCCAGGACGGGAACTCAAGAGTTGGTGAGAGGAGCGGAGACTCAGCTGGAGCATGAACCAGACGTCTCGCTTTCACCCGCCGGGAGTGTGCAACTCAGGGTCGAGGAGGAGAATCGAGGCTCGGTTGGGCGGCCTGGTCTTCAGGTCGCAAAAAACTCTTCTCACGACCGCCCGGCGCGGAGTGTGAGCTCCAATTGGCCAAGACAGACGGGGCGTCTCGGTCTGTGGCGCACCAGTGAGACCAAGCTGGGGAGCAGCCTTAACTTGTTTATCAGCCGAGCTTGTGAGGTTAGCAGTTGGCTGTTAGCTTGTTTTAGCGGACTCTGCGGACTCAAGGCAGACTTGTATTACTTTTTATGACCGTGCAGACT
>NC_140918.1:4230344-4352844 GCF_045865225.1 Trachurus japonicus
ACTCTGAAACATCCTGGAAAGACATTACTATCCGATCGCAGAGCGCCTGCTCTCCCCGCCACAGAAACTAACACTTTTTCCTTGTTGTGATGATTTCTTTACAAAAATAAACGGTCAGAGATATTTTGGACATTACCACTGCACTGCTCGACTGCGTTGTCGCTATCCCTAGCGTCGTCTAGCCATGGTGTAACTCGCAAACCAGAGTTACACCATGGCTAGATCAATTTTAGTCGCGTTTTTTGCTCCCCCCAACACCGGGTGACCATCAGGACAACGATTTAGGGGTCAAAAATGACTGGAATTCTCCTTTAAACATATGCTGGAATATCACTTTAAGGATCAGAGTGGGGGTCGTTACATCACTGATTCTCACTGGAGTTGTCATGTATTTACACATTTGTCATTCAGCTAACTACCTGTGTGACACCTCGACACTCTTTGACCTTTAGCGTGAAGTTCTGACAGTGACTCAAACAGGAAGTTCAGACATGGTCGACCCGGACTCGGCCTCTTACCCTCGGTCAGGCCCATGTGGATGCTCCAGTAGTTCTGCAGACACTGCAGCTCCTTCTTCATGCCCCTCTTGCAGCGACAGTCGTACAGCGGCGAGTCCTGCAGCACCTCCAGCGCACTCTGGCACTCCTTGGAGGCCAGCATGGCGCTGCGCTCCTTGTCCCCCCCGGACAGGCACTGGCGCATGATCCGGTACCGCGAGCTGCACTGGCCGTTCTGGTTGCACAGTTCAGAGGCTCGGACACAGTCCAGCGGTTCCCTCCACCCGGGGGGGCCCAGCTCCGAGTCACACACACACACATCTGCAGCAGAGAGAGAGAGAGAGAGAGAGAGAGAGAGAGACGTACAGGAATGAAGGGATTAGACGGATAATGAGGCTCCATTAGCGTCTGAGGCCAAGTTCATGCCGTTTGTTCCACTGGTTCAGAAAAAAAAACTGCAGCTCCTGAAGTGAAGCGGGTGTTTGAAGGAAACACTTTAACGTTTCCTGTTTGAGCTTCATCAGGTACGATCAGATTAATACACCAGGAAGTAACACACACACACAAATGAAACATGAATCAGAGCAGAGTCTGTAGGAACTTTGTGCTGTAACTTATAACAGGTGCGTTCACCTTTGTGTTTCAACATGAACGTTAATTAATTAATTATATGAGATGCTAACTAACTTTCATTTCAACATCTCTTTGGTCACTCCGGCCGGGTTCAGACAACACGATTTTTTTATGTCACATTAAAGAGGAACTAAGCAGGATTTCGCCCATGGCTATGCTACATTTTTACCTTAATTAAAAAGCTATGGATTAATTGTGATAGTTAACTACATGACTTGTGACTTGTTATGAATGAGAACGGAAGATCTCTGTCTTCCACCTGGCGTCTCATGGCTGAAAACCAACCTTGCAACATTATTATATGACAATTAAGACTTCACAAATATACACATTGTAACACGTTATGTAATGTTATCCACCGCTCCATTTATTGATTTTGTTGTAAACAAATGCACATGACCGAGAGGAGGGTTAGCAAAACAGCGGAAATGCGAACGGACTTGTATAGTTCCCCTTTAAATGATCACAGTGGCATAAATTCTCGCTGTGTCTTGGTCGGGAGTCTGGCAACACTACAAGTATGACCCCGATCACGACATATGCTAGCAGCCTTTAGCTCAGACACGAAAAAGAAAAACGAAAAAATCGATATTGGAGCCGTTCCTGGGTCTGGTTAGGACAACAGTCTGACTGTCTGTCCTTCAGAGAGATTATGAGGTACACGCTCTGTCATCCTATTGGTCAATGTCAAGGTTCACGTTTTAGGAGATTATGACTAGGCGAAGAAATTCCAAAAATACACTACACATCCGTTCATCGTTCCCGACGTTGATAATCAGCGCGACTCTGGAAATTTGTCGGCCACGACAAAACCATGTGAAAATCGGTGGAAATCGTGTCGTCTAATCCTGTCTTGAGGCCAAACAGGTCCAAACAGGCGTCATTTGGATTAACTGTCCGCAGATTGGGAATCTAAACGATTTCTTTCTCGCATGAAAACATATTAAAACTTACTCTGAAGCTGCTCAATTAAGGTAAAAATGTAGCAGAGTTCCTCTTTAACATGGGAGTCTATGGAGACTGACTCAACTGTTGGAGACTGACTCTAGTGGTCAGGAGAGGAACTGCAGCCGCTGCTACTTTTTCTGACTTTACAGTGACTATACATCTATAAAAAGACAAACTCTCCATCAGTCCCTAGTGTAAAACAAACACACACACACACACACACTTTGAAAGCCTCTCATTACACTTTGGCTCCTTCACACTACAGCCCATTGAACCATTGACTTCCCCTGTGAGTCGTCCCCTCTGCTCAGGCTTCTGTAAATAAACCGTCTCTACAGGAGGACCGGTCGGTGCCAGCGCTGCTTTTAGCTCACAGCCAGAACCAGTTTAATGGACCAGACCGGCTCTGTTTAAACAGCAAAACAAAGAGGCTGCAACGTCAGCACTGTCTTCACAATAATCACACTGCAAAAAAAACTCAACATCTTTCCAAGAATATTTGTCTCATTTCTTGTCAAAAATAAACTCTTTCCACTTAAAATAAGACTCATCACCTAAAAATTAACTTGTTTTTAGATCATTTTCTTATAATAAGAAAGAAAAACTTGCTCCACTATCAGATTCTTCTACTTATTTCGAGTGAAAATATGCTTGAAAGATGTAATAAGTGTCTTAAAACAAGCTATTTTTTATGTGATGAGTCTTATTTTAAGTATGATGAGAATTGTTTTGACTAGAAATGACATTTTGACTAAAAAATAAGACAAATATTCTTGGTAAGATTTTGAGTTTTTGCAGTGCAGGTCTGAGAAACCGTATTCAATCGGTCTGAGTTACACTGCAAAAACTCAAAATCTTTCCAAGGATATTTGTCTTATTTCTTGTCAAAATGTCTCATTTCTAGTCAAAACTAATCTCTTTCCATTTAAAATTAGACTCATCGCCTAAAAATTAACTTGTTTTTAGATAATTTTTACTTGTTTCAAACTAATTTTTACTTAAAATAAGTAGAAAAATCTGCCAGTGAAAGGAAGTTTTTTGTGCTTGTAATAAGAAAGAAAAACTTGCTCCACTATCAGATTTTTCTACTTATTTCAAGTGAAAATATACTTGAAAGAAGTAAAAAGTGTCTAAAAACAAGCTACTTTATATGTGATGAGTCTTATTTTAAGTATGTTTTGACTAGAAATGACATTTTGACTCAAAATAAGACAAATATTCTTGGTAAGATTTTGAGTTTTTACAGTGCAGGTCTGAGAAACCGCATTCAATCGGTCCGAGTTAAAAACTAAATAAATAAATATATAATGTTGCACTTGTGCCAAGCTGTCAGTCATTTATCAGTGGAGCTGGAGCTCCGGCACAAAGACAGAGGTCATGTCTTGTGTTTGCTTTGCGGGGTGTTGGGCGACCGGGGGGAGTGTAGCACACAGGGATCTTATCTCCGGGAGCTCCTTTAAAAGCCGAGAGCCGCCCAGAGCGCCGCAGAAATGAAATGAAATGAAATGAAATGAAATGAGAGGGGAGGAAAAGATACTGTGTGAGGTGAATTAAGAGTCAAAAACGGTGCTCATTACTCAGTCAGACCTGGAGCCACAGGTACGAACCCACATAATGATATGATTCAGTGTGACTTCCACTTCCTGAGGATGTCATTATCTCTGATGTTCATCCACGATAAAGCCACAGAAACCCACTTGGAGACCAGAGGAGAGGGAGAGAAGTTTTTTTCCACAATATTTGACGACAGATATCAGATAGTTAGCTCTAGATCTGTAGCAAACTGATGCTGCTAACGGCTAATTTCACTCAACAAACTAGTCTGAGACAATCTGAAACCACAACGAGGAGATTTAAATCAACAGCAGCAGTCGAGTCCAGAGAGACAGGAAGTCACAGTAGCTTTAATTACATGCAGACAGGCGATTAGTCACATTAAAAATCACTGATTTCCATGAGGTGGACGGTTTAAATGAACTCAGCTGTTTGGTTTTAAATCAGAGTTTGTTGAGTTTCATTGATTCAACTAAAACCAACAGAGTCGAGTTGTGTTCAAGTTTCTGCATGTGTCTGAATTTAATCTAATCCTCATTAAATGTTGTTTGTTGCTGTTTTTTTCTCTGGTTTAACTCTCAGTCTGTTCTCTCCTGGAAGATTTCTTTTGAAAAGGGGGCGGCGACCAAACACTTCCTCCTTTTCTGCACCTGCTGACATCATCAATGACGTCACCTGTTGGGGGCGGGGTCTAGACTGAAAACTTTATGAAAACTGGTGTGGAGGTGAGCTGTGAAATGAAACTAGCTATGTTCTCAAATTAAGTTTTATTCATGTTTTATGAACCTGCAAAAGATTATTTTATTTCATTTTATTTTACGTGATTTTATTTCATTTTATTTATTATTTTTTATTTGGTAACACTTTACAATAAGTCCCCCTTAATTAACATTAGTTAGTACATTATTAAGCATTAATATATATAAAATAATGTGTTAATTAATGCTGAGTAATGCATAACTGATTACATTATTCAACTTTTATTATTGGGCTACATTAATTAATGTGTTTCCTAATACATAATAATGATTGTTAATATATCTGTAAACAGTTAATTAATGCTTAATAATGTACTAACTAACGTTACTTAAGGGACCCTTATTGTAAAGTGTTACCTTTTATTTTATTTTATTTTATATTATTTCCATTTCTTCTTTTCCATGCATCTGTTTCCAATAGAGATGAGTTCTGAGCTCTGATGTTGTAGGAAGGTTGTTCAACAGTCAGATGATAATAATGATGATGCAGGTCGATCACAGTAACAGTAACGCTGCTTCATCATCAATGCTCTCATCTCATTTATGGTAAAATAAAAAATCAAACAGAATCACTGTTAAATATTTAAATCTGCGTCGTTAATCCAGATTAATGAAGGTGAAGCATCTTCACATCAGATTTCACAGACTTGAAGCAACGAGACACATCAGCTTTACTTTAATTAAAACTAATGTAGCTACCAGACTCACTTTACTTGTATGCTTCAGCTTTATTTCAGATTCTGTAATCATCATCAGATAAACCTGCAGCTACAGTTTCTTCTCTATCTCTCCACTCACTTGTTAGAAAAACTCACTCAAACTTTAACTGACCCACAAACTTAATGAGCTTAAGTCTCTGTGAAGCAGGTGAAGCCGAGCCGAGCCGCTGCTGGATATAAACTTCAGACTGAGAATTAAAACTCATCAACATCATCATCAGCTGTCAGACTGTGACGGCTAATTAAGGCCGGGTTAAAGAATAAATACAGAAATCTGAGTTTCCAAGAATAAAAATAGAAATTGAAGAAAAATGTCATAATATTTAATTTGGGCCCAGAATAATGTCATATGAGAAGTAAGTTTGAATATAAGAGAGTTACAAGCAATTATGAAACAGGTGAAAGGACATATATGATATATATAACACGTGACTTAAAAATTACAACTTTATTTTCTCACAATGTGGTTTTTCTCATAAAATTACAACATTATAGCGTTGTGGAGTTGTTGGATTGTGTATTTGATGAGTTTGATGAGGGACAGAGGAAAATACTGCGGGCAATGCAGAGCTCACGTCTCTGCCCTGCCGATCTAAAAACAGCTTGCAACGACAATTAAAGGGATAGTTCAACATTTTAGCAAATTGGTCCATTGCCATAATCCCTATAGTCATAGCAGTAGGTTCGTTACCTTTAATTGTCGGTGCAAGCTATTTTTAGAACGGCGGAGCAGAGCCGTGAGCTGCTCAGAGCTACGCTACGGAGGCTAATGGGATTTCTTGGTTTCCCCTCATCAAACTCATCAAATACACAATCCAACAACTCCACAACGCTCTGGTGGACAAGTTGTGACCTGCACATTCACCACGCTATGAGATAATAACACAACGTTACCACACAGAGTTGTTTTAGAGGGAAATTCATGCAAAACCGCTGATGCGCGTTCTCGTCGGGGGCAGTTTTTCGGCAAGCAGTCTTTGCATTTACCTTCTCCTACTCCTAAAACTATAGTGATTATGGCAATGGGCCAATTTGCCAAAATGTTGAAATATCCCTTAGTATTATATATATAATTTGAGTTTTTGTGCAGCTTTTTGTCCCTCTAGTGCTGCTCTGTGTCCAACTCTTGGTTTCTCTTTATAATAAAATCAAATCTTCACCTCAGTCTGTAAAGATCCAGAAGATAGTAAAGATTATAAAGTAGGAAAAATATGAGTTAAACTGAACTAAATTGTTCTTGGTCCAGTTACAGAGAGGTGAGGAAACAGTCCTGACACCTGTGGAGTCCCACCTGGCTGCGTCATTGGTCCTCTACTGTTTCGCTCTAATCTACAGTAGACTTAGTTTAAAATCAGTCTTTAGCCTGGTCCGTCCCTTTATTTAACACTTCTATTTGTGTGTTGTGTGTTTTTGCAGCTGATAAGGTTGTCGTCACTCTGTATGTGTGTGTCTGTGTGTGTTTTCTTAAGCTGCAGCGAGCTCAGCTGAGCCCTCGGGGGCCACCGTACTAATCTGCTTGTTATTGTTATTTATCTCTTCACTGCTGAAGCGACACAACGTTATAAAATGCCGACGACACCAGACATCAGACACGACGTCGCTGCAGAATTCAAGAGTCGACTCTTTTTTTTTTTACCCGGTAACTGATGAGTCACAGCTTTTTTTTGTCTCAGACTCATTAATCCACTTCCTGTGACACCTGTGAACCTGTATCACCTGTATCACCTGCGATGACACGAACCAGACGCTCGATAAATACATTTTGGGTTTAATTAAAGTTTCATTAAATTATGTTAATGACAACGAATCGAGGGAAAAAACCGGGACTCGTGCTTGTGTCTCTGTCTGAGCTCGGCCTCGGTCAAACTCAAACAGCCGGCGACAAGCGACATCGACATCCAGGTGGAAACCAATTAGCGGCCGCATCACAGAGACGAGATTAGAGGAGGTGAACAGAGTCGCAGTGTGTGTGTGTGTGTGTGTGTGTGTGTGTGTTACGAGTCGCCGTCAGCCGACAGCTCTGGGATCAGCGGCGGGAACAGACCGGGTCACGACTCCTCCTCCTCCTCCTCTGAGCCGACACTGACACCGTTACAGGCCGATTCTCTGTTTTACTGACTCAACCTGAAGGCAACACCTCGCCGTCTGTCACCGACTGTTCACCGCTTCATCGGCTCCTCAGCTCACACACACACACACACCTTCCTCCCTCCATCTTTCTTTCCTTGCTTTTCCCCAATTCCTTCCTTCCTTCCTTCCTTCCTTCCTTCCTTCCTCTTTTGATCCAGTTGACCTGATGTGTTTCCTCCCTCCATCTTTCTTTCCTTCCTTTCCCCTTCCTTCTTTCTTTCCTTCTTTCCCTTCTTCCTTCCTTGAATGAATCTGTTTCCTCCCTCCATCTTTCTTTCCTTCCTTTTTCCCTTCCTTCCGTCCTTCCTTCCCTTCGTCCTTACTTCTTCCTTCCTTTTTGACCCAATTGACCCAATCTGTTCCTTCTCTCCTTCTCTTTCCTTCCTTTCCCCCTTCCTTCCTTCCTTCCTTCCTTCCTTTCTTCCTTCGTCCTTACTCCTTCTTCCTTCCTCTTTTGATCCAATTGACCTGATCTGTTTCCTCCCTCCATCGTTCTTTCCTTGCTTTTCCCCAATTCCTTCCTTCCTTCCTTCCTTCCTTCCTTCCTTCCTCTTTTGATCCAATTGACCTGATCTGTTCCCTCCCTCCATCTTTCTATCCTTCCTTTTTCCCTTCCTTCCTTCCTCCCTCCCTTCCTTCCTTCCTTCCCTTCGTCCTTACTTCTTCCTTCCTTTTTGACCCAATCTGTTTCTTTCTCTTCTTCCTTTTCCCCTTCCTTCTTTCCTCCTTCCTTCCTTCCTTCGTCCTTGCTCTTTTGATCCAATTGACCTGATGTGTTCCCTCCCTCCATCTTTCTTTCCTTCCTTTTTCCCTTCCTTCCTTCCTTCCTTCCTTCCTTCCTTCCTTCCTTCCCTTTATCCTTACTTCTTCCTTCCTTTTTGACCCAATTGACCCAGTCTGTTCCTTCTCTCCTTCTACCTTTCCTTCCTTTTGTCCTTCCTTCCTTCCTTCCCTTTGTCCTTCCTTCCTTGACCCAGGAGGACAACAGGAGGGTTAATTAAAATCATCAGTCACATCCTTAGTCACCTTATTAACAGTTAAAATCCTGTAATAAATGCTTCATAACAGATGAATATTGATTCAGACAGATGTACTAGCATGTTAATTAATGCTCGGGGTTTGTTTTCTACATTATTCCAGATGTTTATGCTTCACACAGCTGGAGAGAGGATTAATAAACATTTATAACATTGATCTCAGTCTGTCATTAAACATTTATTATCCTATAGACTCCAGATGATGTCAGAGTGAAACAAACAAACACCTGATCCAGGTTTTTGACGCAGATTTAATATTTAATCCTGGTTTTAGTTCCGCGGCTTTTCAAAATAAGAGCTAAGAGGCTTCCTTTCAAAAAAAAAAAAGGCAAAAAAACAGACTGATGATGAAGAAAGAAACCAACAGCAGCAGCAGAGACCAGATCAGAGACCACAGGCCTCATCATGGTTCACACCCACAGAAGAAACACAACACACACACACATACACACTGGACTGGATTGCAGCAGCAGAACATATAGGCATACGAACTACAGTACAAGTATCAGCATCAGAGTACTACAGGTAAAAAGTACTGATAGGATAGATAGATAGAAGGATAGATAGATAGATAGATAGATAGATAGATAGATAGATAGATAGATAGATAGATAGATAGATAGATAGATAGATAGATAGATAGATTTTAATGTGAAGAGAAATTCAGATCTATCGGAAACACGCACCTTTAATCGCATCACACAGAGGAGGGGGAGAGGGAAGGAGGGAAAGAGAGGAGGGGAGGGGGGGTCAAGGGTAAGAGAGGAGAGGTGAGGGTGGGATGGGGTGAGGATGGGGTGGGGTAAAAGGTGGGGGAGAGATGGGGAGTGAGGGGAGGTGGGGTGGGGTAGTTACTGTAATAACCCCGACGGAGTCTATTAATGAGAGAGTGCATGGACCATATAGACCATGTGTGTGTGTGTGTGTGTGTGTGTGTGTGTGTGTGTGTGTGTGTGTGTGTGTGTGTGTGTGTGTGTGTGTGTGTGTGTGTGTGTGTCATATGTCACTCACTACACTTACCCAACACGAACGCCACAGTGATGATATTGATCAGGATCATCTCGCGCCCTGCAGCCGCTGTAATCCCACAGGTCATCAATACAGTCCGGTTCACCCCGGTCTCTCTCTCTTTCCCTCTTTCCCTCTCTCTCTCTCTCACTCTCTCACACACTCTCTCACACACACACACACTCACTCACTCTTTCTCTCACTCTTTCTCTCTCGGTGAAACTGCCGCGCCGACGACATGGTGGAGCGAGTAAAAAAACCACCAGAACCAGAACCAGAACCACCGACACTTCCTCCCCCTTCTCCCCCTCAGAGCAGCGCTGATTCTCCGGTACAAGTGTTGACAGAGTCCGTTAAGCTCCTCCGCATCTTCATCATCATCATCTTCATCATCATCTTCATCTTCATCATCATCGTTTCCCGGTAAAGCAGCAGCGGCAGCAGCAGAATCCGGTCCATGAACACTTTTTCCCGCGGTTCTCCTCCTTCTCCTTCTCCTTCTCCTTCTTCCTTCAGCCGAACATCCAGCCCCCCTCAATACCACCTCCTCCTCCTCTTCCTCCTCTTCCTCCTCCTCCTCTTCCTCTCTCCTTCCTCACACCGTCACCGTCCTCCTCTCCCGCTGTTAGTACTCCAACTTTCCCCGGTGGTCTCCCGGTGCTCAGCTCAGACGGTCCCGGTGCTTGACGCCGACAGACAGACACACAGCTGCTCTGCTCCACTCAGTTACGATTAACAGCTACTAGTAGTAATAGTAATAATAATAATAATATCAAAAGGCTATTGTTATTATTATTATTATCAGGATTATAGCCTAATAATACTCTGAGGTGCGCGTGCAGCTCGTTAGAACAGCCTGATGATGCGTAATGGCACGCCGCGCGCGTCTCCCGGTAACACAGCGGTAACAGCTCTTCTTATTAATCCACTCCGGCTGCTGCTGCTGCCTCGCGCGTCCGCTCGTGTCTCCTTCTTCGGAAAAAGCAAAGCGCGTGCGACCACTGAGGAAAACCTAGAAACCGCCCCCCCTACTACCCCCTCCTCTCCTCTCCTCTCCCTAAAACACACACACACACACACACATAAACACACACTGACTCTCTCTCTCTCTCTCTCTCTCTCTCTCTCTCTCTCTCGCTCCTCTCACCAGGTGTCTAACAAGTGCCGTGCGTGAGCGCGCTCACACACAATACGCACGCACGCGCTCTGCATGATGACCCGGGGTGCTGCAGCTTCATCACGACGAACGACCCCGATTCATTAAACGGCTTTAAACGTTCCCACGCTGCGATAGGACAGAATATACAGACATCTATTATATATACAGCCGCTTCAAAATGACGAGTTTCTCTGCTTTTACTATTTATAGGAGTTAAATGAACAGTTTTGTTTTATTCTAATAAACTACTGACAACATTTCTCCCAAAACTGGAATAAAAAAAATTGTAATTTAGAGCATTTATTGGCAGAAAATGACAACTTGCCAAAAGTTTTCAGACAATAATGCAAAGAAAACGTGTTCATATTCATTCCTAAACATGAATATTCGGCAGCCCTTTAATTTACAGGCAGTCATCTTTTACCTTTATGAAAAACATGGCATCACTATGAAACTGACCGTTATTTCTAGGCTGTTTCTTGACATTACTATGCAATTAATGGCATTATCACGTAATTAACGGCCTGTAGATTAAAGGGTTACCGAATATTTTAACTTGGGAAGAGTTTATAAATCAAATTTTGTTAATAATGTCAATGTTTAATCCCAACAGTGGTTTTTATAATCGTCCTATAAAATCAGACGTGGTTCAGGTGATGACCTCATCAGTGTCTCATTAAGACGAATGTGTAAACAAACTTGAATGGACGGAGTGCCGTATAGAGATGCTTCTTAAGAAACATTTGTGAAAGTCTTAATTTTTTCCACGGCCTACTATATATGTGTGTCTGTATATGAGTATAAACAAAAATTGGCAGCGATTAGTTTTGGATGATATTCAAAGAGCAGAAAAAAACAGAGAGGGAGAGTGTGTGTTTAAAAAGATAGAAGATAAAAATAAAGTGAAGCAGAATCACCTTCTGTTCTCACTCTCAGACTAAATCTGAACCTTATGTGTGAAAATGTTACATGAGTTGTTGAGTGTCTCGTTTTATGGCTAAAACTTTGACCTTTAGCCACAAAACAAGAATCATGTTATTATTGTGTCAAGGTGAATGCTTTTACTGACTTTTAATGGATTCCCTGAAGGCATCACAGAGACATCACAAGGCCAAAAACTGTGGAGTTTTGGACTTTGAACTTTACACAAAGAGTTTTAGCAAGTATTTTCTTGTTAAAATCCATCTATGAATAATCTATGAAGACAAATGAATCTATGTTTGTCATTTGAAGTTTACTCACTTCATAGAAGGTGTCTCTATCCTTAAAGTCCTTTCTCAGTGTTGTGCACTTGAGTACTGGCCCAAGGGAGGTCTTCATGGGGGGTCCTCAAGAAGCTGCACTGCAGGAGGCTGATGGACAAGGGAACTTGAACTGGCACTAACCATTCATTCCCTGTGGACACGGACACACATTAGTAGATGGATAAAAGAAGGAGACCAGACATGGAGGAAAATTGTGAGCTGTGCAGTTGACAAGTAAATCAATCAAATGACATATTCCTGTGTTTGTCTACTGTTTAACAAAACAGTAGACAATATTATTTTAGACCTGAATATATATTTGATTTTAGTAAAACTTACACATATTTACATGTGAAAATATTTAGGAGGTGTAACAACATTAGTATTATTGATGAATAAGATCTTTAAATACATCAACATCTGTGCCCAAACCTGCAGTCGTTCTGTTGAGGCGTTGTGTTGCTGAAACAACAACTCCGCCAGAACTAGACCAAGATGGCCTCCGCTCTGATCTGTGACCACTTCCTGGTGTTTGTCGTCACTTCCTGTTCTGTCACAACAAACTAAATGTTTCTGAGCTTTAACAGAATCAGAGAAGAGGAAACAAACACTACTACTCCTTTTTCTTCCTGTTCTTCTTCTTTTCTTCAGTTTCACTTCAGCGTCGACCTGATTCTAACGTGTCGACACGTTGTTGAAGTTCCTCTCAGTCTCTCGCTGTTGGCTCATTATGCATCACTCTGCTTAAGTTTTTGTGCAAATGGAGTTTGGATCTGCTTGAAGCTGCAGCCAGATCTCTCTCTCACACACACACACATGCACGCACACACACGCACACACACACACACACACACACACATTCTCACACACACACAGACACACGCACACACACACACGCTGGAGGAGTTTAGTTTGTAGGTTTGGCTGCGAAACCATCGCCGTCACATCACAAAGACAGGAGGAGGAAAGAGCCACAGAATATTATTACAATATGTAGATAGAGTGAGATCAGGACGACCAGAGAGACAGAGTGAGACAGAAGATAAAGAGTGAGACAGAAAGACAGAAGAGAAAGAGTGAGACAGAGAGACAGAAGAGAAAGAGTGAGACAGAGAGACAGAAGAGAAAGAGTGAGACAGAAAGACGGAAGAGAAAGAGACAGAAAGCTAGAAGATAAAGGGGGAGACTGAAAGGCAGAAGAGAAAGAGTGAGACCGAATGAGACAGAAGAGAAGGAGTGAGACCGAATGAGACAGAAGAGAAAGAGTGAGACAGAAAGACAGAAGAGAAAGAGTGAGACAGAGAGACAGAAGAGAAAGAGTGAGACAGAGAGACAGAATTAGACAGAAGCGAAAGAGTGAGGTAGAGAGACAGAAGAGAAAGAGTGAGACAGAAAGACAGAAGAGAAAGAGCGAGACAGAAAGACAGAAGAGAAAGAGTGAGACAGAGAGACAGAAGAGAAAGAGTGAGACAGAGAGACAGAATTAGACAGAAGCGAAAGAGTGAGGTAGAGAGACAGAAGAGAAAGAGTGAGACAGAAAGACAGAAGAGAAAGAGCGAGACAGAAAGACAGAAGAGAAGAGTGAGGCAGAAAGACAGAAGAGAAAGAGTGAGACAGAAAACTAAAAGAGAAAGAGTGAGACAGAAAGACAGAAGAGAAAAGAGTGAGACCAAATGAGACAGAAGAGAAAGAGGGACACAGAAAGACAGAAGAGAAAGAGTGAGACAGAATGAGACAGAAGAGGAAGAGTGAGACCGAGACATAAGAAAAAGAGTGAGACAGAAAGCTAGAAGAGAAAGAGTGAGACAGAAAGCTAGAAGAGAAAGAGTGAGACAGAAAGCTAAAAGAGAAAGAGTGAGACAGAAAGACAGAAGAGAAAGAGTGAGGCAGAAAGACAGAAGAGAAAGAGTGAGACAGAAAGCTAGAAGAGAAAGAGTGAGACAGAGACAGAAGAGAAAGAGACTGAAAGACAGAAGAGAAAGAGTGAGACAGAATGACAGAAGAGAAAGAGTGAGACAGACAGACAGAATGAGACAGAAGCGAAAGAGTGAGGTAGAGAGACAGAAGAGAAAGAGTGAGACAGAAAGACAGAAAAGAGAGAGTGAGGCAGAAAGGCAGAAGAAAAAGAGTGAGACAGAAAGCTAGAAGAGAAAGAGTGAGACAGAGACAGAAGAGAAAGAGTGAGACAGAAAGAGACAGAAGAGAAAGAGTGAGACAGAAAGAGAAAGAAGAGAAAGAGACTGAAAGACAGAAGAGAAAGAGTGAGACAGAATGACAGAAGAGAAAGAGTGAGACAGAAAGCTAGAAGAGAAAGAGTGAGACAGAAAGCTAAAAGAGAAAGAGTGAGACAGAAAGACAGAAGAGAAAGAGTGAGGCAGAAAGACAGAAGAGAAAGAGGGACACAGAAAGACAGAAGAGAAAGAGTGAGACAGAATGAGACAGAAGAGGAAGAGTGAGACCGAGACATAAGAAAAAGAGTGAGACAGAAAGCTAGAAGAGAAAGAGTGAGACAGAAAGCTAGAAGAGAAAGAGTGAGACAGAAAGCTAAAAGAGAAAGAGTGAGACAGAAAGACAGAAGAGAAAGAGTGAGGCAGAAAGACAGAAGAGAAAGAGTGAGACAGAAAGCTAGAAGAGAAAGAGTGAGACAGAGACAGAAGAGAAAGAGACTGAAAGACAGAAGAGAAAGAGTGAGACAGAATGACAGAAGAGAAAGAGTGAGACAGACAGACAGAATGAGACAGAAGCGAAAGAGTGAGGTAGAGAGACAGAAGAGAAAGAGTGAGACAGAAAGACAGAAAAGAGAGAGTGAGGCAGAAAGGCAGAAGAAAAAGAGTGAGACAGAAAGCTAGAAGAGAAAGAGTGAGACAGAGACAGAAGAGAAAGAGTGAGACAGAAAGAGACAGAAGAGAAAGAGTGAGACAGAAAGAGAAAGAAGAGAAAGAGACTGAAAGACAGAAGAGAAAGAGTGAGACAGAATGACAGAAGAGAAAGAGTGAGACAGAAAGCTAGAAGAGAAAGAGTGAGACAGAAAGCTAAAAGAGAAAGAGTGAGACAGAAAGACAGAAGAGAAAGAGTGAGGCAGAAAGACAGAAGAAAAAGAGTGAGACAAAAAGCTAGAAGAGAAAGAGTGAGACAGAGACAGAAGAGAAAGAGTGAGACGGAAAGAGACAGAAGAGAAAGAGACTGAAAGACAGAAGAGAAAGAGTGAGACAGAATGACAGAAGAGAAAGAGTGAGACAGAAAGACAGAATTAGACAGAAGCGAAAGAGTGAGGTAGAGAGACAGAAGAGAAAGAGTGAGACAGAAAGACACAAGAGAGAGTGAGACAGAAAGACAGAAGAGAGAGTGAGACAGAAAGACAGAAGAAAAAGAGTGAAACAGAAGAGAAAGAGTGAGATAGTAAGACAGAGGACAAAGAGTGAGACAGAAAGACAGAGAAAGACAGAGTGAGACAGACGCAGCCTGCTGGTTCATCACTGTTACAACACAATGTACAGAAAAACTGTCCGTCAGCTCCTCCTCCCCCTCCTCCTCCTCTTCCTCCTCCTCCCCCTCCCTCCTCCTGCTCCTCCCCTCTCCTCCTCCTCCTCCCTCCTCCTCCTCCCTCCTCTTCCCTCTCCCTCCTCCTCTCCTCTCCCCCCTGTCCTCCTCCTCCCCCTCTCTCTCCTCCTCCCTCCCCCCCTCCCTCCTCCCCCTCCCCCTCTCCTCCCCCGACCTCTCCCACCTTGGTCTCTCGGCTCTAATTCAATTACGCCAGCCACTAGAAAAGGCAATTATAATTAACACTGATTAATGAGGTGAAGTCAGAGGAAACATCAGTGATGGACTGATTGGACAACATTAGCAGGGGGACGATTAAGGGGCCAATCACACCCACCGTCATTAGAGGAGGAATCAGAGGGACGGGAGGCCCGAGGTCAACGCCGCCGCCGCCAACGCCGTGAGGACAAGCAGCGGGAAGAGAGAGCGAGTCACTTCAACCACAAGATCAGAGACGACACAGAAACAACAACATCAGACACAAAGAAAGAAAGAAAGAAACTTTAAAGTTTTTAATTTATTACAAATCCAATAATCTCCACTTGTTCATTAACACTTCCACTGGGTTTTAGTCTCTTGTTTGTTTTTTATCTCTGACGGAGACGAAGACGTTTTCAGCCTGAGAAACACTCAACACAAACATTCACCAGGACGCTTCACATCTGGCTCAAACATTCACAAGAACGAACTGGTTAGATTTTGATGGGCAAAGGTCAAGGTCAAGGTAGTCTGGCCTGACGGAAGTGCGTTGCTGCGATTAGCCTCTGATTGGTCGGAACGAGCCACCCGGCGGAAGTCCCGCCTCCGTGCTGCAGCTTTCACAGTCCGCCCGGTAAAGGGAAACATCAACAAACAACAACAGGAACCGAACCATGGATCCGTGTCATGAACCGAACAGAAGAATACATATCTGTCAGTGGTTGCCAACCGCCCTTAAACCGAACAAAATAATAAATATCCGTCAACGGATGCCGACCGTCGTTACACCGCGGACCGAAATCCAGTTTCCAACCGGCAATATTTTGCAAGCGCGCCGTTGCTACGGCGTTGCTACGGCGCCGACCACAACGATTGTGACTGGTTGAAAGAATTCCAAACGGCCGGAGCGTTTTTTCCTCTGATCGCAGAATCATAGGCGGAGCAGCCAGACTCTCCTTCTTTTCTGTAGGAGGGTCTGGCAGGCGAGACTAAGGTCAAGGTGACCTCACATGGGTTTTGGTGATAAGTCGGTAATGATGTCACAATATAACTCAAATAAAAAGTATTTTAAGGTCCAGTTTGTAATATTTGTCAAGGTTTATTGTCAAAATATGAATATACTACTCATGAATGTATTTGTACAAGTGTAGGGTGGGTGCGCGCAGCTATGAGCTTTGCTTCAACCGCAACCCTTTTCGACCAGCTATATAGTACTTGTTACTACCTTGAATTTGTTTTGTAGAAATTTTGATGCTGTGATCGAAATAAACATTCATTCATTCATATAAAATAAAATCATTTTGGTTTCCTTACAATTTTTCTTTTATAGCAAGGGTCTTGCTTTAGAGAGTGTCACCATCTTGCACCGCCATGTTTGTTCAGCAGCTCGAATGGAAAATCCAGCCAGCCAGAGAGCAGGTTTCAAGAGTTTTAAATGCATAAATAAAGCAACGAAGAGGAAGGCGGAAGGAAAGAAGGAGGAGGAGAAAACAGCAGAGAGAGTGAGTTAGTAGTTTGTCGGTAGAGAATAGTGAGTTTTTGAGCTATAAACCTGAAAGTTTGCGAATAGCGCAACGCACAAGTTGTTTTTTGTCCTCGGAGGCCACCGTCATCATCATGTTCTGTAAAAACACTTCAACACTGTGGCTCGGTTTTTAAGGCACCTGTGGTTTGTTTTTATTAGGTTCTAATCTCTTTGTCTTGACCTTTGACCTTTGACCACCAACATCTACTCAGTTCATCCTGGAGCCGACATGAACATGACCTCACTTGTTTGGAAGCAGCCGTTCCAAAACAGGGAGCATTTTACCTCAGAGATCGGTTCGTTTGGTTCATATGTGAACACAACAATGGCGCTCGGATGCGGGCCGAGATCGTTTAGAAGAGGTGGTCTGGTCTTGCCGTGTTCGGGTCGGATTTGGGACGAAAATATACACAAAAGACTCGGATTGTGTCGGGTCCGGTCTGGGCTTTAACCACGGTTTGGACTGGGTCGGATTTTAATTTTCAGGCCCGTTGAGACCTCTATTCCATAGTTTTTCCTCCTTCTCCTTCCAGATTTCCAGAATAAAGTTAATTCAATTCAAATTCAATTCAATTTCTGACCAATAAGAGAAGAGTTTGTTAGCACATGGCATTTGTTCACAACTGCAGCCCAAGAATGAATGAATAGAATAGAATAGATACTTTATTGTCATTCAAAATACACAGTGTGCATAGAACGAAATTTTGTTTCACTGACTCTTGGCACAAACAGAAAATATATGTATATATATAAATAGATTAAAAACAAGACAGGTGAGGTTGATCGGTCAATAAAGTGCTCTATGTGCATATGTGCAAAAAGAGTAACTATTTTTATATTTAAAAGGATCACAGTTAAAATGTTAAAAAAAAATGTAATGTAGGCTAATGTAAAAAAAAACAAAAACAAGAATGCAACAGTTGAATCGGTTTAAAGAAATGCAAAGCAAACGAACAACAGGTGTGAATACGCCCTAAGTACTGAGGGTGAAGAGCTGCAGGAATCTGCTCCGGAGCAAAACCTGGTTCAGATTATCACAGATTTAAATGTGGGTGGTGGTTAGAGTGGTGTGGGGGTGTTCCTCCGGGAAAACATGGCCGCCCGCCTGCTCGTCACAGCGTCGTCGCCGTGGTCACCACCTCGCTGTGTGTCAGTGGAGAAGATGGAGGCTGTCAGGAGGAGGAGCAGCTCTCAGGGTCTCCAGCTTCTACCAGACAGGATTAAAGCAGCAGGAGACACACACACACACACACACAGCACCAGTACAGGTGTGTTCACACAGATTAACACCTGGATTCGGCGGAGAGAGAAACTGGAACACTGCTTCATGTCACAACTGGAGAACTGGGTCTTCTTCCTTCAAATGTGACTGTAGCCCATTTTTTAGATTTTAGATTTTTGTCTTGAAACAATAGGACTTCTATTCTCGATATCATGACATTATTGTTGAAATATTTTGACCTATTATGAGTTTATATTGATTATGACTTTATTGTTGAAGACATTTATCTACAAAATTATGACTATTAAATGTCATGAGTTTTTTCTTTAGTGAGTTTGATCTTTCTCTCAACCCCAACGTTTTTCTCTGACAATACAAGTTTTTTTTTCTTGTAAAACCAATTTTTTTCTAGATTTTTTTTTTTGTTATTTAATCTCAAAATTATCATATTATTCCAGCAATTTCAGTTTTCTCGTCGGTCTGATCTGATCTCAGGCCTTTGTCTCCTGCTGATGTTTGCACCAGACTTAATGAAACTGAAGCATCATGCGAGGACTCGTTGTCTCTGATTGGCTGCAGGCGTCGACACTCTGACTTCCTCTTATTACACCACTTTTTCACACGAGCTGACCTGAAGGCATCGCGCGCTCCTCTTTTTTTTTTTTCTACTTTTGTCTTATCACCGGCATTAATTCCTGCAGACTTGTATCTCATGCACGTTGAAAGGGACTTGAAAGAGGTTAGTCGCTGCGGTAACGCTCACCACATCTGCTTCTTCAAAACCTTTTCTCTTTTTTTCCCCTCTGCAGATGTCATTTCCTGTTACACACGGCTTTGTTCATTTAATAAAGATGCAATTACACCTGAAGATACAGACGTCGTCGGGGGAGTTCTCCGAAGGTCTAATATCCACTTATGTCCCATCATGCAGGCTGAATCAAATCTTCTTTAAATTAAATCTGAAATTAAATTTCACATCAGGTTAAATCAGGTTTGAATCCTCACTTTCTGCTACTTTTGATCGTGTGCGTCGTGCGTAGCTTTGAAGTTTGATCCCATTAAATGACTCAGATCTTTTTGTTTATGCAAATCACTCAAGTAGCTACGACAGTGTTTGGTTTTTCTCTCAGTGATTCAGCCGCTCGCTGCAGCGACGTCGACAAGATTTAAGATCCAGACCGACTGTTGTAGCTCGAGGCCTTCGACAGTCACAACATTTAAATAAAACTCAGGAGACGACAGAGACTCAGCCTGAAATGCTAATTTTTACTATTAGCTGAGACTGGTAGTTTTATCTGTCATTAACATTAGCACATTAGCATGCTAATATTTGCTATGGCTGCTATTATTTTTAGCATTGTAAGCACTTTGAGACTTGTTCTTCAGGTGAAAATGCGCTCTATAAATACAATTTATTATTACTATTATTATTATTATCAACTGGTAATGATGTCATTAGCTGAAGTACTTCAGCATGCTAATTTTTTTTTTCAGCATGCTATCATCTGAGACTGGTGGTGATGTCATTAGTTTTAGCACATTTAGCACATTTAGCATGCTAATATTTGCTGTGGCTTATGATTATTTAGCATGTTAGCATGCTAATAGCCTATTTGCTGGATGGTGATGGACATCATAACTTTAGCACGCTAGCATGCTTTAATTGCTATCATCTGAAACTGGTGGTGAAGGTTATGTCAGCTAATATGATGTCATTAGTTTTAGCACGTTAGCATGCTGAGACTGTTGGTGACGTGATTAGGTTTTTTGGTTAAAGCAGAAGTAAGCGATCCGGTCATTTTGGCTAACTTCCTGACTGAGTTAGCAGTCCCCGCCCTCGTCCCTACGTCACCACATTCACGCGCATCCCTTGGCTGCACACACAGAGAGGACCGCCCCTTCATGCCGTTCTCTCTCCTCATTGGATAAAGGTTGTAGGATACAAGGAAAGTTTTCTCCCCGGCTCAGAGCAGAGCAGAGTGACTGACAGACCCGTGTTTCAGACCAAACACTCTATGTAAGTGATTGCTGTCGGAAGATACAACTTAAGACTTATATTAACACAAATATTCCGCTCACTTCTGCTTTAAAGGTCTTAATTCCCAGTCTTCACCAGGCAGATGGAGATCAAGTTCATGTTGATGGTTTACGAGCTGTGATGACCTCAGTGGTTTCTCCTCTAGCGCCACCATCAGGTCACGTGTCCATTTTGTCTGGTTAGTTAAAATCCTGCAGATGAGCTGATGATTCAATCTCGTCTTCGCTGCGTCTCGGCCCACGTCCGTTTTTTCAAAAATGTGAAATATGTAAGTGATAATTCAGAGATACTGTGAATCAGTCGTCCCTGCACCCTGCAATTAAACACACTGCAGCCTCACCTCTGCACACACACACACACACACACATAGGCCTACACAGACTATAAAAAACTGGTTTGAGCAGAACGGAGCTGCGGCCATAATTACATCTGCCGACTGTAATGACTGTAATGATTTCAGTGAATTTACCGACAGGCAGATACAATCAGAGGTAAACGCTGCTCTCTGCCTCGACACACACACCTGCACACACTCCGATTACCTGCACCAACATTATCACATCCATCCTAAACAGTCTCTGGGTGCAGTGACCTCAGAGGGAGGAGGGGGGGGGGTTACCTGGGGTCGCATAGCCTACAGCGATCGACGCTGATCGATGCCGATCACTGAGCTGCCAATGAGAATTGATCGTCTTTTCCTGCGGCTCAGTGACAGGACGTTCAGTAGCACACACAAACGCACACATACATGCACACACACACAATAAATTACTGTTACAAAAGCTCATTTACCATAATTATGTCTAAGCTGTGATGAAAATACATTTTTGAACAGACTGGCAGGTGAATCAGACCCCACACAGACACAGTGATATTTACAACATGTGTTTTAACTCTCTTTCTCTCTCTCTGTGTGTATGTGTGTAATATCAGTTCCTCTGTTTTCACACTGTGCTGCCGTCTTCAAATTAAACTTCATTTAAAACAGTGAGAACAGACTTCAGTGGTGTTCTACAGCTGCTGATCCAAACTCCACAGTAAAAACACAGGAAACTAAATCTGCGCCAGTACAAGATCATCTATAATCACATTTTAATTATGAAGATCTACTGACATTGTCTAATTTTACATTTCATCTCATAAACATTATTATATTATATTCACATTATAACACTAATAACATCTTATCACATATGTTAAAGATCGATTCATTCTTTGATCTATAAAATGTAAGTATATAGGCCTAATAAATAAAGCTATTGATAATTCGGCCTCAGAAACATGAACATGTTGAGTTTATTGAGAAGAGCACCGCACAGATGAGATCCTCAGGAAATGAGTCCATGAAGAAAGGAAGGCACACAATGTGGTCATTTCAATACTGATTTACAATTGAAATTAAAAGTAAAGCAACACATGCTTTACTTTTAATTTCAATAATAAATCTTTTAATTTCAATAATAAATCAGTATTGAAATGAGTCACATTGTGTGCGGTGGATCTCCTTCCTTTCTTCATGTTGAGTTTATTATCACAGATGTTTATGAAAACGAAGCTGTGCCAGTTAATTTATGAACAAATTATTTTGTATAATTAGTAAATTATTAAAACTGTTGCCAATTTCTTTTTTCTCTGTTAATTAATCAGTATATCAGCTCAGTTCAGCTCCATGAGTACAGGTTGGTTTCTTGTTGCTGCAGAACACTGAACAAGTGACACATTGTAAATCACAGAGTCGTCTGCGTATCGATAAACACAGAGGAACCAGAGGAGATATGAATGAGATTATCAATAAGAGCGTTCTCTTTGACATGGTTGAGTTCGAGCTGTGCAGGTTGGTTTCTGAGTAGCTACAGAAAACACGATGATAATGCTAAAAATGCTAATGCAAACAGAACAGTTGTTGTTGTTGCTGCTACAAAGCTGAACGAGTGACAGGTAGATCACAGCGTCGGCTGCGTATCGATAAACACGGAGGAACCAGAGGAGATATGAACGAGATTATCAATAAAAGTGGAAAGAAAAACAAAACAAAAGACCCTAATGATGATCCCTGAGGGACACCGTCCATCCTTTCGCCATGGTCAATGCGTTCAAGAGCGTTCTCTTTGACACAGTTGAGTTCGAGCTGTGCAGGTTGAGTATCTGCAGAAAACACGATGCTAATGCTAAAAATGCTAATGCAAACAGAACAGATTGTTGCTGCTACAGAGCTGAACGAGTGACACGTTGTAAATCACAGCGTCATCTGCGTATAGATAAACACGGAGGAACCAGTGATATGTATAAGATTATCAATAAAACTGGAGACAAAAACAAAAGACCCTAATGATGATCCTTGAGGGACACCGTCTGTCCTTTCTCCGTTATCAATCACGGTGCGTTAAGGAACGTTCTCTTTGACACAGTTGAGTTCGAGCATGTGCAGGTTGGTTTCTGAGTATCTGCAGAAAACACAATGCTAATGCTAAAAATGCTAATGCAAACAGAATAGTTGTTATTGTTGCTGCTACAGAGCTGAACGAGTGACACGTTGTAAATCACAGCGTCGTCTGCGTATCGATAAACACGGAGGAACGAGTGATATGAATGAGATTATCAATAAAACTGGAGAAAAAAACAAAAAGGCCCTAATGATGATCCCTGGGGGACACCGTCCGTCCTTCCTCCGTTATCAATCAGGGTGCATTCAAGAGCGTTCTCTTTGACACGGTTGAGTGTGAGCTGCTGCTTCTTCACTGAAGCTGTAAAAACAAACAAAACGCTCAAAATACAACAACAAAGAAAAACAAGAATTAACATTATTTAAACCGTGGTGAGAGACGACGCTCCACAGCTGAGAGGAAGATAAGTCCAGCAGCTTCCTGCTTTAGAATATTATCTCAGCACACACACACACACACCTATAGAAACAAACACACCTGTGAAGCCGTATCAATGTGAGACATGTTCGTTAGGTTACAAAGCTCTGAGCTGTAATTGGGGACTCCCCTCCCTCCCCCCTCCTCCTCAGCTCAGACAGACAGTGATTTAATTTAATTTAATTTCAACTCTCCTCCGCGGGGACGCACAGATAACATTAATTAGGTTTTCTCTTTTAACTTTTCCAACACTCCTCTTGTGTTCCTGCGGCTTTTATGCAAAGCGAGACCTGCGAGGGGCCGACGGTCTACCTGCCTCACCCCACTCCCCTCACACCCCCACCTCCCTTACCCACCAACAGCTGTGCACCATCACCAAAGATATTCAATATATGGAAAGATACTCCATGAGCGGCTGCTCCGATGATGGTTTCACTTCCTGTCTCTCTAAATGGGCGTGGCCAACCGTCACCACCTCGTCTGTGAACGTGTGTGTGGATTTATACAATCTGTAGGTAGATGAAAGTGAGATATTAATATTTTCTCATGATAACATTAAATATTTACACTACTAACAGTAATATTTAGCATGACAAAAATAATTTAAATCATTTTCACGGGAGTTCGCGGCCGTTTGTTTGACGTTGCCTAGGAGATCTGTGGCCAAATCTGGCGAGAGTGTGTCGTAGAGACAGAGACAGGTCTGGAACAAAGTGGATTTTCTCCTGATGTGTCCGTCTGAAAATGGCCATTTTGGTGTCAAACTGTTCAGAAGAGATGTGACTTGTGAAAAATGAGTCCAAAATTGACTTCAGTGACTGTGGGGAGAAAGAATCGACCAGTCAATACAGAGTCAATACACTCAAGGCTGCCTCTGGTCTCCTCAAAGGGGCGTGGCCGAGCAGAAGCCTAGTGACATCATACAGGAAGCTGACTCGTCATGGAAGGTATTTTTTTTGTTTTGTTTTTAAATATTTATTAGAAATACAAATCTTACAAGCAGCAAATTTCAATATAAAATACATTTTGAAACTGAGCTTAACATGTCAGCATTTCAAAAAAGGTTTAACACAGTAACAGATGGAACAGGAAAGCCATGAAATAAAAAATAAAAAATAAAAGAAATATATATAAAAATTATAATTTGAGGTAAAAATTCAAATAAATAGATATTTGATACAAAGAAGGTAAAGGAAAATGTACAAATATAGAAAATTAGGATCATATACAACATACCTCACATTAGTTTTCTGGGGTCTGATGAAGGGAGAGATCAAATAAATGTTGACATAAACGTTGTGCATTCTTGGACTTAATGTTTTTGAGTGAGTCACAGAAAATAGAGAGCTCTTTTAAGAAAATGGGGTTACATTTAGAAATTTACATTTATGAATAAAATATTTTTGCCAATATTATGAGGTTATTTAAGAGAAATTCCAGCTTCGAGTCTTTCAAAAAAAACACCAAACCTTATGTTACTGTACCCAGGCCCGGCCCTAGGATTTTGGTGGCCCTAAACAAGATTTTTGTTTGTGGCCCTGCACTCTAAGCGCAAACATCAAATCACTGGTTAAAACTGAATACAGACATGTTTATGCCCTCTGAGGTTTGAGGCCATTTTCTCGACTTTAACATAAATTGATCTTTTTAAGATACTTGCAGATGTAACAATACTCAAGTGTTTTATGTCTAAATATTAGAACCTCCGCTGTAAGCACACTGAGGCCAGTTTGTCCTAGAACACTGTAGAAAGAAATAATTTAGGCCAAATGCTGGAAATTTGAGGTCTGCTTTTTGAAAAAATTTCAAATCCCTTGTGAAAACACTCCTTCAGTCATGAGAATGAACTGTTTTTGGTGCTTGAAATAGGATATGAATACAGTAATAGATACGTGTAGAAAACAAGTCTAAAATGAAATTTTGTAAAATCGCTTTTTGAGCACAAATGTTGTCATTCTGCCGTTCTATTTTCACCAAATGTCTCAAATGTGAGATAAAAGAAGCTGAATATTGACTTCAAATTACATATAAAGCTCATAACGTGCACGTGCAGACCTCAGGATGTTTAAATGACTTGATGAACCCCGGTACCTTTCTGATCATGTGGCCCCCCACCTAATGGCTGTGGCCCTAAACAACCGCATAGAGGGTTTATGCCAGGGGACGGCCCTGAGTGTACGTTAATTTTCGTCATGGAAGGTCTTGGTTTATAAACCGTCTTTGTTATCACACCTTTCCTCCTCCCCCTCCTCCTCCTCTATCTGCTCATCACCCCCTCCACTCGTCTGTCTCCCTGACTGATGCGCCGTCCGTCCGTCCGTTCATCTGTTGCTTCCTCACATGCACATTATTTTTCACCTTTATCTCAACCCACAGTCCAGACAGGAACCACACACACACATTTACACACACACACACACTCACACTCACACACATACACACAGTCTGGGTGGTAGTTATGGATACAGTCCAGCTTTTTAAATGTGTTCCCGAGACCCCGGGACTGATGCTATGACTGCTCTATAATTACAGTTGACGGAGGGGCGGCTGACACTGGAGGGGAATAAAAGCAGGAGCAGCGCCGCAGCTTTTATCTATGAATACTTAAAAATACATCCAGTAGATCAGTGAGTGCTGCTCAGTCTGACCACATCAACCACCGCCCACCCACCACCCACCACCCACCTGAGCTCTCAGACCTGTGTTTTCCTTTATTTCCGCCTGCTGCTGATTTGGATAAATTGCATCGTCGGCCTCCTGAGGTCGAACTCTCGTTTCTTCCCGCAGATTAAAAAAATATTTGAGGAAAACGGACGACCTCTTTCATGCTGGAGATAATGAGGTCGTCCACCTCTGACCCCGACTCAATATTTAACTATGAACTGACAGCAGCGCGGCACGGCCTGGAGGCACAGTGGATGTGACTGCATTTCACAATAAGAGACAACAAACAAATAATAATAATAAGAGGCTTCACTCCTCTCAGTGTGGATCTGATTTTTGCAGCTTTTTTTTTCTCTTTCACACTCAGGCCCGGCCCCTGGCATAAACACTCTATGCGGTTGTTTAGGGCCACAGCCGTTAGGTGGGGGGCCACATGATCAGAAAGGTACCGGGGTTCATCAAGTCATTTAAACATCCTGAGGTCTGCACGTGCACGCTGTGAGCTTTATATGTAATTTGAAGTCAATATTCAGCTTCTTTTATCTCACATTTGAGACATTTGGTGAAAATAGAACGGCAGAATGACAACATTTGCGCTCAAAAAGCAATCTTACAAAATGTCAGTTTAGACTTGTTTTCTACACTTATCTATTACTGTATTCATATCCTATTTCAAGCACCAAAACAGTTCATTCTCATGACTGAAGGAGTGTTTTCACAAGGGATTTGAAATTTTTCAAAAAGCAGACCTCAAATTTCCAGCATTTGGCCTAAATTATTTCTTTCTACAGTGTTCTAGGACAAACTGGCCTCAGTGTGCTTACAGCGGAGGTTCTAATATTTAGACATAAAACACTTGAGTATTGTTACATCTGCAAGTATCTTAAAAAGATACATTTAAGAAAATATGTAAAAGTCTCAAACCTCAGAGGGCATAAACACGTCTGTATTCAGTTTTAACCAGTGATTTGGTGTTTGCGCTTAGAGTGCAGGGCCACAAACAAAAATCTTGTTTAGGGGGCCACCAATATAGGGCCGGCCCTGTTCACACTGTTTTAATCCTCGAACCTGACGCTGCTGCAGGTTTGACCAAGACCAAAGATCCTCTCTCTACAGTAGATGATGCACTTCAGTTTAGTTTTAGTTAATTCAACAAGTGATTAAACAGCCTGAGTAAACAGCCCACTTGTTTTCACAATTACTCACCGTATTAAACGCCTAAATAATTAACATTAATTAATCATAAGGATTCCTACATACCGTTACTTTCCAAAAAAGATGATGTTGGAACCATTTTGGCAGATGCATGCAAAGGTAAATGCACAAATACTGGTCCATTTACCTAACGTGACACATAAATTTGTAGCAAATGTTAGCATAATTAAAAAAGAAACCCATTAAAATAAACTTAAAAATTTGGTAGAGATGACAGTTATTGAATTGAATATTTCAAGCACTTCCCCTGGAGGATACATTAATAATTGGTCATATATTAAAGGTATAATATGTAGGAATTACCCCCATCTAGCGGTGCGGTTGCATATCAGAACGTATTCTTGATGTTGCATTCACGTGAAATTGGGCAGACGTCAGACAGACAACAGACGCTGCATGTACAGTAACAGGATAAACAAGCGTCTATGTAAACAAGTGGTCCGCCAGCACGAGGCAAAACAATACAGGTGTGACAATATGTTGTCATGGTGATGTGGTATTGTTTACCTGACCCACGTTTTACCGTCTTTCTCTCGTCGAGTAAAATGACTTACGTATTTGTAACGACTTGTAACAACTCATTCTAAGGTACCAGAAAGCTTTCATTTGTATGTGGGTGTGATTCAACTTTAGTGAAATACATATTTATGAAAGCAATAGGCTATTTGATTTTTGCTAATAAAAAGCCAAATAAGTTACATACTGGGGCTTTAAATTAATGAATGCATAATTATCGTGATAATTGTAATACCGTGATTGTTTCTCTGACATTAATCGTACCAAGAAAATCTATAATTGTGACGTCATGAAGTCTGAGTTTAGTTTTTATTTAGTTTTATTTTTCAGGTATTTGGAGGAAAGAACAAAGATCCTCTCTAGAGAAGATGAATGGTGTGAAATAGTTTCCACTTCCTGTTTCCTGAGTGGGCGTGGCCAAGATCGCTGAACGTAATAAACACATAAACACACACAACAGTTTAATTTTGCAGCTCGTTTTATGTTTTTTTTCTTTCTTTTTTATCCTCTACAGCTTCACATCTGCATCTCACACTCTTTGTTTTTCTGTTTCCCTGGTTACCTGAGGCTGAGGTCATGTGACCAACATCAGGGCGGAAGGGGGCGGGGCCACGTTCCAGCAGGTGAGTTGTGTTCAGAGGAAACAGGGAAATCAAAGATCTTCTCTGATGTTCTGTCGTCATGTTTTCTTTGAACGTGGTTGAATCATCCAAGGCCGACACACACAAACACACAAACACACACACACACACACAAACACACACACACACATACACACACACACACACACACACACAAACACACAAACACACACACACACACAAAGGTTTCACACTGTATAAACGTGGAGGTAAAACCTGAAAACACTGATTCTCATTTTGAATGTTGTTTTTTCACACATGTGGAGTTTAATCTGCAGGAAACACGAGCAGCGCGGTGACATAAAGCTGCTGCTTGTTTTCAGTCTCAACTGCAGAAACTAAAAAACAAAACAAAACAAAACAAAAAGAAAAGAAAAGAAAGAAAGAAAGAAATTACACAAAAGCAATTAAAATGATTTCCTTTCATCAGCAGGACGTCGTCTCCGCTGTTTGTGTGCACAACGATTCAACAGCATCTGTGTATGTGTCTATGTATTGACAGTGTGTGTGTGTGTGTGTGTGTGTGTGTGGGAGTGGGTCAGAAACTCCTCACACACACACACACAAACACACATTAGCATCAGGCCGACACTGACAGCAGCTTTTAATTGGTTCGGTCCAGTGTTTGCAGCTTTGGGGCGACTGAGGCCACGAAATATCAAATAAATGTCAGAGTGATATAATGAACTGGACCGTTTACAGGCGGGAAAAACTCATTTAGTTTTTAATCTTTGATGATTTTTCAGTTAATTTTTTTTTTTACTGAAGGTTTTAATCGAATTTTCTTACTTTGGTCCAGATGTGAAGCTGTCAATCAAACTATGATGTGCAGCAAGACGCCAGGGTCCAGGGTTTACAGCTTCACTTCCTGGTTGAGCTCAGAACTGACCAATCAGAGAGCAGGTCAGATCAGATCAGCTGTTTGAGTTTAGACTCGTGATCTGTTTGGGCGGAGTCAGCAGGAAAGTGTTTCAAAGACATTTAAATACCACGACCACGTTGAGAAAACAATTTTTCAAGATTAAAGAATAAAGTCATAGTTTTACGAGAATGAAGTCGTAGTATTACGATAAAAAAGTCATAATTTTATGAAAAAGTCCTAACTTTATGAGAAATAAGTCATAATTTTATGAGAAAAAAGTCATAATTTTATGAAAATAAAGTGGCAATTTTATGAGAATAAAGCAGCAACTTCCTCCAAGTCCGCCTGGTTCTTTCTGCAGAATAGATTACTTTTTATTGCATATTCTTTTCAAAGTCCTGATACTGATAATACGACCGAGTATTAGGGCCACATTGAGAAAAACAAAACAAAACAAAACACAGACTTCGAGAATAAAGTCATAAATTTACAAGAATAAAGTCGTACATTTACGAGAATAAAGTCATACATTTCGTCCGAGAAAAAAAGTCATAACATTACGAGAATAAAGTCATTTACGACTTTATTACAACGTGGTACTGGAAAAAATTGTGGCCCCCAATAATATTATTGATATTTAAAATGTCTTATTTGGAAGGTTTGTAAATAACGTGGTGAAAAATTTCAAAATAAAGCTTCACCTCAACTGATGTGCAACTTATGTTTTTTACTGCAGCGTTTTTTTTATTTAATTACATGTTTCTTCCAACGCAAAATCCTTATTATTTTACTCTCTGCCGTCAAACAGACTTTTATTTTGGAAACACACACCTGTTCACACACACACACTCAGTGCAGGTGATCGCTCAGGTGTGTGTGTTTTCAGCTGTGATGGTCTAAACTAAGATTGTTTTTCTTTTAAAACAGTAGTAGTCGTGTAGATGACATCAGTGAAGTGGGCGGTCCTTCAGATGATGACATCAGTAAAGTGCAGAGGTGTGGACTTGGACTTGAGACTTGAGACTTGACTTGGACTCGAGTCCCGATTTTGATGACTTAAGACTTGCTTGATCAAATCAAAAAAAGACTTGGACTCGCTTGGGACTTGATGCCAAAGACTTGAGACTCTACTTGGACTTGAGAGCAAAGACTTGAGACTCTACTTGGACTTAACCCTGTTGACTTGAATTCAAGTCAAGTCACAAGCAGCAAGCACAAATATTAAAATATTTAAAAAAGTGTCACATCAATGTTACTGTAGCAGCCAGCCAGAGACATTCTATATAGACCCCACTCCTGTTATCAGTCTTGGCTGTGTAGGCTATAATTAATGCCAACACACTAACTCCTACCACACATAAAGATAATCTGGCTGATTTTCCCCCGATTTTCCCCCTTCGGACCAAAGACAAAAATCGCCCGATTATCTTGGCTCTTAAGAGTATTTTATGAGATTCTCCTGTAGTGTGTGGTGTGTTAAGATTTAAATTCTCCCAACGATCGGCTCGTAAAACGGTCGGCGGCGACAATCGTAAATATTGAACATGTCCAGCATTTACGATTGTTGGTCGCAACAATCGTGACCGTTTGGATCATCTCGAGTCACCGTCTCCGCAGAATGTGACGTGAAATTTAATGTAACCAATAAAGAAGCAGCTGACTGCAGCACACGTAGCATAACAAACCAGTGTGGCTAACGGCTCCATGGCATGGATCTATATAATACATCCATGCACCATGGCTACCATCAACAGAGTAGCCTACGTCAGATCACGTTTGATCACACAGGATTTCTGGCGTGTTACTGTACGTCAATTTTAAATAGCTTTATTGGCATGAGAAGGCAGTGCTTATATTGACAAAGCATATCACAATAGAATATTAATAAAAATAAATAGATGAATAAGTGACAGAACATTAACAATAAAATATAAACAACTTAACAATTGAGGCGTGGTCATGATCTTTACGTATCATTAATTATAATCGATTTGTTTGGGACTTGAAAAAAAATCTTAGGACTTGGTTGGGACTTGAAAAAAAATCTTAGGACTTGATTGGGACTTGAAAAAAAATCTTAGGACTTGGTTGGGACTCGAAACAAAAATCTTAGGACTTGGACTTGACTTGGGACTTGAGAGCAAAGACTTGAGACTCTACTCGAGACTTGAGAGCAAAGACTTGAGACTCTACTTGGACTTGCAACATAGGGACTTTCTCCCACCTCTGGTAAAGTGATGCAGGGCCGTTGCTAGGAATTCTGGGCCCCCTTAAAGAATACTAAAGTGGGCCCCTCCCCCTAACTTTTCCTTTTTTTTTCTTAGACTACGTATGTATTATCGTTTTTTATTTAGCCTTCTTTGTTTTGATGCTAATGCAGCATTACACTGCAAAAACTCAAGTATCTTAGCAAGAATATTTGTCTTATTTCTAGTCAAAGTGTCATTTCTAGTCAAAACAAATCTCATTCTACTTAAAATAAGACACATCATATTAAAAGTAGCTTGTTTTTAGACATTTTTTACTTCTTTCAAGCATATTTTCACTTGGAATAAGTAGAAAAAATCTGATAGTGGAGCAAGTTTTTCTTCCTTATTACAAGCACAAAAAACTTACTTTCACTGGCAGATTTTTCTATTTATTGTGAATTTAAGTGAAAATTATCTAAAAACAAGTTAATTTTTAGGTAATGAGTCTTATTTTATGTGGAAAGAGATTAGCTTTGACTAGAAATGAGACATTTGGACAAGAAATAAGACAAATATTCTTGGAAAGATGTTGAGTTTTTACAGTGTACTATGAGTATTAGTCAGGGTCTTACGCAGAATAATTCAGTCATACAAAGATTAGACTACTGGGGTTTTTTATGGGCCCCACTGGGCGCTGGGCCCCTAGAGTTATCATCACCTTTCTCCCCTATACAACGGCCCTGAAGTGATGATGTCAGAGGAGTGGGCGGTCCAGAGTGATTGACAGACAGGAGCTCGGGGGTGTGTGTGTGTGTGTGTGTGTGTGTTTATCAGCGGTTGTCGACTGAAGTGTGTGTGTGTCGACAGCTTCCTGTGTGAGTCGGAGCGTGAATGAAGGTGTCATGGCGTCCTGTGGTGAAGCTCTGAGCCGAGTCCAGAGCGGCGAGGCGGTGGCGGTGGTGGTGGTGGTGGTGAGCTCCCATGAGGCCGTGCTGCTCTCTGTCAGGTTGGCGTCCCGCGGCGAGGCCATTAGGCCGACACACTCCAGTCTTGGAGCCCCGCCCCCCTTTTTTTTCTCCTCTGTCTCCACGTCTGTGATTACTTCCCCTCTGCCAACGTCTGCACTGCAAAAACTCAAAATCTTTCCAAGAATATTTGTCTTTTTTCTGTGTCAAAATGTCTCATTTCTATTCAAAACTAATCTCTTTCCACTTTAAATAAGACTCATCACCTAAAAATTACTTGTTTTTAGATCATTTTCACTTATTTCAAACATATTTTCACTTGAAATAAGTAGAAAAATCTGCCAGTGAAAGCAAGTTTTTTGTGCTTGTAATAAGAAAGAAAAACTTGCTCCACTATTAGATTTTTCTACTTATTTCAAGTGAAAATATTTTTGAAATAAGTAAAAACTGTCAAAAATAAGCTACTTTTTATGTGATGTTTCTTATTTTAGGTATAATGAGATTTGTTTTGACTAGAAATAAGACAAATATTCTTGGTAAGATTTTGAGTTTTTGCAGTGTAACATCTGAGAGCTGGATGTGTTGGCGGCGGCGGCGGCGTCATCATATGTCACGGTGCGCCGGGGGTCGTTGGTATTCAGCGGCTGCAGCTCTAGAGGCCGGACGGTCGGCTGACAGCGGCTGTCATCTCAGCCCACTCTGACCACACACACACACACACACACACACACATTATCCCTGAATGTGTGTGTGTGTGCACGGAAACACATGATGCAAAACACACAGCCTTTCTCTGATTGGTCCGTGTTTGATGTGCAGCAAGCAGCGAGATAACAGCAGGAGGTGGAGAGGCGTGCAGTGTGTGTGTGTGTGTGTGAGGAAGGTCTAAGGTGTGTTTGCTCTTGAGAAAGTGTGTGTCATGTGTGTGTGTGTAGTTTAACAGTAGAACAGTTAGATCAATAAGCTGATTGATCCTGTCAACACCTGAGTCTTCAGCGATCGATCGTGATCAGACTTCCTGCTTTTCATGCAAATTGACAGGTGTGTGTTTTTGTTTTTAGCCAATCGACAGAGAGAGAGCGAGTGGGAGGGGCTCTGTGCAGCTGTAAAGGTGAAATAAAGTTTTATCCATTTGGAACAGTGAGGTCATCAGAGGGGGCGGTCCTTCAGAGGAACGTAACAATCCACTTGAAACAGTGCGCACACATCACCAAGGCCTCACAGGCAGGTTTCCACAGTTCCAGGCACATTTAGATGCAATACATAATTACAACAAACACTATTTAATGCAACTAATGGAATCAACACATGAATTTACTATATCTATATAGATTGTCTTGTCACATCTGTCGTCAGATCAAAGGCTGTTGGCACGCATAATGGAAACTTGACCTGAATTAACACAGCAGGGACGAACTGAGACTAAAAAGCATCTGTTTAGACCTATGTTGCGATGCTCTACTAATTCTCATGCCAAAAGTTATTGGGATTTTTGATGGAATTAACTGGAAAATGGTTTAAATTTAGATTTATTATAACAAATATTTGAACAACAATAAAGTGAGTGATGTTTATTATAAAACGTTACACCTAATTTACCTGAAGAACCACTTTCTTAAAAAATATAGACCTGCATCTCTCTGATTCCTGTGTGTTCTGTAAAGTTGAGACAGAAACGATTGTACATTTATTTTATGAATGTATATTTATTTATTTATTATTTTTCCACAAAGCCTTTAAATCCTCTCTGTGAATCGAATGTATGTACCCCCCAGGTTCAATATTATTTGTTTGTCGTTGCTGATGAATTTAAATAAAGATTGGGGGGAAAAAAGATGTAACAATCCACCAAATTAAGAGCACAAAGACATGATAAATTTGCATTTTCTTTACAAAATAAAAGTTTGAGCTGTAAAACATCCTTGATGCTGCATTCATGACCCGTCAGTGAAGATAATTACGCTTTGTGTTGATTGCTTTTGCTTTGTTCAATGTGTGTGTCTTTGAGTGTGTGTCGTTGCTTCAGTTCATTTCCATTTGTTTCGTCTTCAAATTGAATTTTCTTCTGCACGTGTTTGACTCTAATGGTTTTCTACCTGAGCTCGTGGCCACACTGATCATCAGCAGCAGCAGTCCACACCTGTTTGGACTCGCGGTGCGTTCAATGACCTGAATGTGTTGTTGTGTGTTGCTCTGGAGCGTCGAAGCGTTTCCTCATCATGATGAAGAGAACAAAAACATGCGACACTTTGTCTTCTGTGCATTTCCTTGGTGATGACATCGACACTCACACAGCCTGAATCTTAAATAGTTGACGAATCATGTGCAGCTTAAACGTGTTTCCACATGTTAGTGCAGCTCCACTCACATGTTTTACATTTCAAACACAGGACTTGTGATTTCTTCACTTCCTGTGAATTTTACTGATGTGTTTCATTGCGATGAGTCGTAGTAGTAGCGTGATCTTGTCAAACAACGACGGGCCAATCACAGCAGAGGATTAATACAGTGAATAAAAACTTCACAATTACAAAGTGAACTTGAGTATTGATCAGTGATTTATTCTCCTGTGTCGCTGATCGTCGTTGTCGTTTCTCTTTTCTGTGCTGCGCTGATCAGAGCGGCGGACGTCCCTAGCAATGGTCTAATTTTACATGAATAAAATATCTTTTAATCATTATTTTGTGTTACAAATTGATCACATTCAGTCACGTGACGCAGAGTGATCGGCTCAGATCACAGTCACGACTCTGACGTTAAACTTTTGTCTGTTTAGTTTCCATCTGAGAAACAGACGAAGAGGCCGTCTGTCTGTCTGTATGGAGGCAGCAGTGGCAGTGGCGTCCCTGTGATTTTATATTGTCTTATTGTCTTTGTCTCTGCTCTCGCTCCATCTGAAGTGTCCATCTGTAATTTGTTTGCATCTGTGAATGTCAGCTGCTGTCAGCCGTCCGCTGATCAGAGCGCCGTCTTTAACGGCTCAGTCTGACAAGTAAATAGTGAAAATTGCCTCAGAAGAGATTTGTTTTGGCTTTTTGTTTTGATTACGGCAGAAATTACATTCCTTTTAGGAAATGGCAGGAAGATAGCTGCTGGTTCTGCTGCTGGTTCTGCTGCTGCTGCTGCTGGACTCGTGGAGCGTCTTTTGTCTTTGGCATAATGTCACCCCCATTTCCGTGGCTGCAGCCGCTCAGACAGAGGTCTGATGATGATAACGCCTCCGCGCTCGGCTCTCGCACATTAACACCTGACAGCGCGGCGCCGTTTGTCCTCTGCACGCCTCGAAACTAAAGGTTGAGAGTCTCTCCATGCAGAAAAATATTGTTTTTATTTTTCCATCTCCTCGTCGTTGAAGCTGTTTATCCTGCGACGCTAATCTGCCCAATCGACCGACATTTAAACGTGTTTGTGTGGCTGCTCAGTGAGGCGTGTGTGTGTGTGTGTGTGTGTGTGTGTGTGTTAACTGAAGACGAGCAGGGAAACACACACTTTAAACACCTGCTGTTGGTGTTAGCTTAACGTTAACCAAAGAGCTTTTTACACACACTTAACCTCATGAACCCTCTGAGGAGACCTGTATCGTAGCCATTAGCAACCACGCCCCGCCCCCTATCTCCTAGCTACTCCGAAAATGGTCAAAGGGGAGGAGCCTGTGTGGAAATGAGAGTTCAGTGCATGTTGGTTCAATAACTGTGGCAAAAGCTACTTTAAAGATGAACTCTCTAAGTCTGGTGTCTCCTCCTCTGTGTCTCTAACCCTCCTCTCCTCCATGTGCATTTGTTTTCAACGAAGCCGGTGAGAAATCAATCCATGAAGGGGCGGATAACGTTATTTAATCACATACGACAGTGGTTCTCAAACTTTTTTACTTCAAGGACCCCTAAATTGACACAAATTAGACCACGGACCCCCATTGGACAAAATGTTGAAGCAAACACGAGCAATACAAAAACATATTTATTCTGAAAAAAAAGAAAAAAGATTCTAGACATAAGTGGTAAGATTTCTCAAAAAAAAGAAAAAGTAAAAAAAAATTCAAGAAAAGAATGGCAAAAATTTCTCAAAAAAGGTTTTAAAAAATTCTAGAAACGGTGGTAAAATGTCTTACAATATGTAAAAAATAAAAATAAAAAAAAACTGGAACTAGTTACAAGTCATTGACTTGACCAGCAGGACTCTGGAGCTGTAACTCCCATAGCATCTTTAGTCAAGCCAAGCCTGTTTTATATAACACTTGTTAAAATGTTTTTTGTGTTCATCTTTTTTGTGTCATTGTTGTGTGAGCTACTGGACTAACTTGAATTTCCCTGCTAGGGATGAATAAAGTATTCTCTACTACTCTACTCTACTAATCCACAAGCTGATTCAAACCATTCAAACTACTCTAGTGGTCAGGAGAGGAACTGCAGCCTCTTTGGGGGCAGTGGAGGTCTAAACACCGTCTTTACAGTCCTATAGAAAGTATATTTTTGTGATTTCATTTGATTGGTTAAAAACTGTGAAAAAATGTCGATTTTAAACAGAAAAATCAATGCATCGTCTGCATATTGTTGAACGTTGCTACCAGAACCAAACTGAGGGAGATTATTGATAAAACGTTGAGAATAACAAAAAAAACTAATCATGACCCTTGAGGGACACCTTCTTCTAAAATCAATCAGGGTGCATTCAAGAGCTCACTTGAGGTCTAAACTGCACCTTTTAAAGTCCTACAGAAAATATATTTTTATGATTTCATCTGATTGGTTAAAAAATGTGCTATGTTGGTTTCAGGCAAATAAATCAAAGCATCGTCTGCATATTGTTTAACTTTGCTGCCAGAACAAAACTGTGGGACATCATTGATAAAATTTGGAGAATGGCAAAGAACCTAATCATGACCCTTGAGGGACACCGTCTTCTTTAGATCATTCAGGTTGCGTTCAAGAGCTCTCAACTTTGTTAGGAGCAGTCAGAAACTTTTTTTCTCAGCTCGCACACACTCCAAACACTGAACATCAGCTGCCAGATGTTTCAAACCATCGTCTTCCAGTTCGGTGCGGTTCATTAGGGATTAGTTGACGTTAAAACAGAAAACTGACAGCACAGAGTTCCTCCTCCTCCGTGTGTTTTTCAAACCACCACCACCACCACAGCTTCAGGTATCTGTATCTCTGATGTTTCCTGTAATTTAGCTCCTCAAACATCCTCATTTCTCTTTTATCTGACAAAACCAAGATTCTCAGATTAAATCCCCTCGGCGTGGACTCACTCACCGGCAAATTACAGCCGCTGCCTCGATTCAAAGCAGCTTTGATCACATTCCTATACACACATGCACACATACATGCACACATACATGCACACAACCGCGAGCGTTCGGCCCCTCGGCGTCCAATCAGATGCCGGGAAAAAGAAGCCCCCCAGAAACAAAAAAATCGACTGGATCCTCTCAGTCGTCCCCGCTGGCAACACACTCTGGTGTTTTGTCGTGTCAAGATCTCTGCGTGAGGAGGAAATTGGAAGCAGCACTCTCCTTTCATCTCTTCACCTCCCCACTGACTCAAATTAGGAACACACACACACACATATACACACATATATACACACACAGTTACCTACGCAAGACTAGCCTTTTTTCCCTGCACATCAACTCCTTCCTCAAGCAGAAGACGATCCCAGTATGACCTCACAGCTCTGATGTGCGCACATACAAACACACCAGACACACACAGACACACACATGTGACTTAAAGGCCATTATTAATCACACAGGAAATGTAAATGGAAAAAATGAAAAAAGTCTCCTGTGAGAAAATGTCGTCTCTTTCATGTGCGACAACACTGGTGTTTGCATGCAGAGAGAAATTAAAAGAAACTCTTACATGTTGAAAGACTTGTGTGTGTGTCTGTATGTGTGTCTGTGTGTGTTCAAAGCCTGTGTGCAGCCTGTTAAAAGGGGGGAGCGGGCAGGCAGGCGGGCAGGCGGAGGGATCTTTTGGAGGTGTGTGGGCGTGCCTCGGCTCATGAAAGCAGATCTGGAGGCGACATACCCCCCCCACCCACCTTGGAGACGAGACTCAGCACAAATCAAAGCAGAAAACAAAAGGAGAAAACGACAACCTGCCGAGGTTTTAGAGGATTTGAGTCAGCAGCTTTCTCCTTCTCGCCGTGTCAGTAGTGAGAGATACTGAGGGAGCTAGGTCGTCCTCAGAGACTGTTCACCTGTGGGAACCGAGCGCTCAGATGAAAAGAGGAGGAAGGAGGAAAGAGGAGGAGGAGGAGGAGGAGGAGAGGAGTTCACATTTCAAGTTACTTTATTCAGCAGCTCAGATAAATAAATATTGAATCTTTTTTTTTTTTTTACGCCTCAGACGAGATCAGAGGAGTCGTGTTGTCAGGGCGACTCAAAGAGGAAGTGATCAGAGTCTGGTGTTCAGAGGTCAAAGGTTTATGTGATGATCACAGAGAGGAGAGTTTAAATGACAATTATGTTACGATACGATACGATACGATATGATGCAACTAAGTAAGTTCAAATCATAAAGTTTGGTGTTGGTGTAATGTAGACGGGAAGAAAGCAGCAGTTTGATTGTGATGTTGCACAGACAGTTGTGTGTTTTGTTTGTTGTTGCACATGACAGTGAATTAGATGTAAATGAACCTGGAATAAAACTGAAGCAACAAAAGGAGAAAATGAAGAAGCTGAAGTTCACAGATACAGAAATTAAAGCAGCAGAGCAGCAAAATAGATAATCAATCAATATTAGATGGATACATGCATAATGAACATTATTATGTGCTATCATTGTAGATAAACAATGTCACCATGGCAACAGCAGCAGCATCACTGTCATCCTGACAAAGTTCTGGTTGAAGTTCAGGTTCAGTTTGACCTCACACGCTATGACCTCACACGCTATGACATCACTGTCACGTGACCTCACACACTATGACAGTCGGTGAAGAAAACTCCACACAGTAAGAAACGTGTGGTCATGTGACAGCGATGTCATAGTGTGTGAGGTCATGTGACAGTGATGTCATACACCGAGTCGGTAACCAAGGAAACGTCACTTCCGGTCAGAGCCGTGGGGGAAAACAAACCGATTCCCCCATAGACATACGTGTGAAAACGCAGCATTTTAAACCTTTGTCTAACACTTGTCCGCTGTCATGTCTTAGGTTGAATCACTTGTATCTGCTGACAAAGAGCTAGATATTAAAAAAACTCATCACGATCCGGGTCCATTGTCGTCTGTACATTTTAAAATATCTCTAATATCTCTAATATCTCAGTCAGTCACATGGAGGAACAGTTTGTCTTCCCCCACGGCTCTGACGTTTAGGTGGCGTTCCCTTGGTCGCCGCCGGCCGGCTCTAGACACTCGGAGACGATGCCTAAGAGTTGTTGTGTACCATTTTGCACCGCAAATAAATTGAAAAACCACAACCTGAACTTTTATATCTTTATACCCAACCGTGTAACGGCTCTGACCGGAAGTGACGTTTCCTTGGTTGCCGACTCGGTGGAGGCGAGATGTGACTGACTGTGAAAGAGCCAATATTTTAAAATGCACAGACAACAATGGACCCAGATCGTGATGAGTTTTTTAATATATAGCTCTTTGTCAGCAGATACAAGTGATTCAAACTAAGACATGACAGCGGACAAGCGTTAGACAAAGGTTTAAAATGCAGCGTTTTCACACGTATGTCTATGGGGGAATCGGTTTGTTTTCCCCCACGGCTCTGACCGGAAGTGACGTTTCCTTGGTTACCGACTCGGTGTATGACATCACTGTCACATGACCTCACACACTATGACATCACTGTCACATGAGCTCACACGCTATGACATCGCTGTCACATGACCTCACACGCTATGACATCGCTGTCACATGACCTCACACGCTATGACATCACTGTCACATGACTTCACACTTTTTATTGTGTGGAGTTTTCTTCACCGACTGTCCCTGAACGCAACACAGAGTTGCCTGTGACCCAGTTGAACCAGACTCATTCTGATACCTGTGTTTATGGTTAATAACTGTAATTAATGGGTTCGACCCAGCTGCTGGTTTATTCTCCTTCTGGCTCCACTGATGTTTTCTTTTTCTTTTTTTAATACACTGATGGGAAATTGTTAAATTACTGCGCAGGTTTATAAAAATGAATCTGGACCGAAGGGCACGAAAAAAGAAAAAGATGAACCACGACTACAAAGTTTTACAGCTTCTGATTGCCCGCCTCCTGCACATGTTCATTAGTGTGTGTATGTGTGTGTGTGTGTGTGTGTGTGTGTGTGTGTGGCCCTGCAGGCCCGTAGACTTTATATAGGAACGATGTCATGAGATAAAACTCCCTCCAGGCTCGAGGCCGCGCCGAAGTTTGAGAGATGTAATAATTAGTGCAGATTCACTTCAGTGCCACGCGAGTTCCTGCACCGAGCTGCAGATCTGACTCATTAGTTCAGAGGCTGCAGCACAGGAAGTGTGTGTGTCTGTCTGTGTGTGTCTGTGTGTGTGTGTGTGTGTGTGTGTTGTGTATCTGTGTGTGTGTGTGTGGTGATGTAGATCCAGGTGTCCTTCACAGTCCATGATCCTGTTCACATGAATGTTCAATCAGCATCGATTAACGTGCACGTGACTCTTCGCAGTGAGAAGAAGGAGCATGTCTCAAGGTTTAACAGAAGAGGGATGAATCTATGATGCGTTCAGGGTGCGTCCGAGAAACGACAGACGACATGACGCAACGGATTTGTAGAGTTTCTCTCAGTGTTTGGGGATTTTCTGGTTTTCTGAACTCACCACTACTGATCGTCGTGATCAATCTGCTGCTGAAAATTAAATTTACTGATTAAAAACTAAACTGTTCTGTGAAGCGGAATACAAAAAAATAATCCAGTCCAACTTTCTAAGTGCAAATTGAGTGTTTTGTGACTCTGAGTGAGTCTTTAATTGTTTAATCTACAGTAAAATCTCCTCCTGAGTCTTAAATCGAACGCTCCAAAGTGTGAATATAGTTTGTATACAATATATTATAATAAAAAAAAAGAGGCTGAGTCAGTTCCCTAGCAACAACAGCTCTAACAGATGTGAGAGAGCGCCGTCGTCGTCGCCTCGTTAGTGTGAAATGAGTCGTTACTTTAAAGTTGTTGGAAGGGAAACATGAAAACAGATCTGCAGCCTGTCGCTCTGATGGAAACCCTGCCGAGGTCTGAAGACCACGACGCCGCTCAGTAAACATTTACTTCTACCTGTGTGATGCCTGCTAAAAAAAACGGCACCACGGGGAGTTCAAGTCCTACAGAGAGGGTGGGAAAAACAAAAAAAATAACAGAGGAGAGGAAGATGAGCGTGCAGATCGAGGAAGCTCCAGAGATAATTAACACTCGAGGACGACTTCATAGACTTGGAGCAGATCCTGATCCACAGAGGAACCGAGAAGGAACTTTACTTTAAAAGAAGTAAAAAAAACAAACACCTGAGACACATTTCCTCCTCTTCTCACATCGGTGTAAAATATTAATTGAAGCAGAAGTAAGTGATATATTTGTGTTAATAAGTCTTAAATAGTTGTATCTTCCGACAGCAATCACTTCTATAGAGTGTTTGGTCTGAAACACGGGTCTCTCAGTCCCTCTGCTCTGCTCTGAGCCGAGGAGAAAACATTTATCGTATCCTACAGTTTTTATCCAATGAGGAGAGAGAACGGCATGCAGGGCTGTGTGTGCAGCCAAGGGACGCCGTGAATGTGGCGACGTAGGGACGAGGACTGTTATGGTGCGTTCAAGGAAACTCGTATTTTTCCGACCGTGAAGTCGTACCAGTTCGATCTGGTACGAGTTCACCGGTCGGAAGTTACGAGTGGCCGTTATAGTGACTTTCACAGGTAAAACAGGTCGGAAAAACACGAGTGGGTTGCCTGGAACGCTACAAAGTCGTAAGTTGTGACTTGAAGCTGTAATTTACGATTTCAAAAGCCTGCCTGGAACGCAGCATTAGCGAAAACGACCGGATCACTTACTTCTGCTTTAAATAATGTTTTAAAATTAAAAGAGTAAGAAAACTCTATAAGTTCCTGTTTGTACCTGAATCCAACACTCAGGGAATAAACCACTGTGTGTTACTGTTAATAAAGTTTGATTTAAAGGGCCAGTGTGTAATAATTGTCAAGGTTTATTGGCATAATCTGAATATACTACATGAATATATTTATATACGTGTACAATTGCTATAAAATAAAACGTGTTTGGTTTTTGTATAGCCTTATAATTCCTCTTTTATATCTACATATAACAAGGATCTTGCTTTAGAGAGTGTCGCCATCTTGCGCCACCATGTTTGTACGGTAACCTGAACAGAAAATCCAGCCAACCAGAGAGTATGTTTCAAGAGTTTCACATTAATAAACCATTTTACACATTGGACCTTTAAAATTAAGAACCTTTTTTTGGTAACCATATTAATTTACAGGCCGTTAATTACATGATAATGTCAAGAAATAACAATTAATTGTGTAGTAATGTCTATTATAGCCTAGAAATAACGGTCAATTTCATAATAATGTCATGTTTTTCATAAAGACAGAAGATTACACATGTTTTTCATGCTTTGAATTTTTTGGGAAAGGCCAGAATTTGCAAGAGTCGTTGCAATTGACAGTTATTTCTGGGCTATTTCTACGCATTCAATCGTTATTTCTTGGCGATATTTCTAGACATTTACTATGAAATTGACTGTTATTTCTATTTCTAGACATAATGACACAATTAATTGTTATTTTTTTGGCTATTTCTTGGCATTATCACGTAATTAACGGCCTGTAAACAGGAAGCCGTCCGGCCGACACTATGAAAGGAGGAGAACATCTGGAATGCTGCTGAGTCAGATGTGGACGTCCAGATGTTGCAGCAGAAGTTCCATTCAGCTCCCAAACAGGAAACAGATGTGGACGATTACGGAGCAGAGAGGAGGTCTAATGGAAGACAGACAGGTTGCATTATGGGATGGCAACTGTGGAGATAATAATGTTCCCTCCCCTCCCAGTCCCTGCAGTGATGTAAATAAAGTTTATTCAAATCTGTTATTTGCAGACGTTCAGACTGAATCCTCCTCCTCCTCCTCCTCCTCCTCCTCCTCCTCCTCCTCCTCTCGGTGGGAGGTGTAACTCTGGTTTAGTGAGGGTGTGTCAGGTGCAGCGGTGAGATTATACACACACACACACAGAGAGAGAGAGAGACACACACAGAGAGAGACACACACACACACCGAGCTGTGTGGTAACATTTTCACACTGATCCCCGTCCACCTTCATCTCCCAATAATAAAGTTATTAAAGACTTTGGTTAAACTGAATCCCAGAGGAGACTCATGATTACAGTGTGTGTGTGCGTTTGTGTGTGTGTTTCAGTGTGTGTGTGTGTGTGTGTCTTGTTTCTGCTCTGAACTATGTGTGTGTCTGTGTGCGTGTGTGTGTGTGTGTTTCATCTGCAGCTGAATGAAGCAGTTTCTCTTCCTTCTAATAATCCTCTCACAGCAGCAGAGAGAAGTTAATGAGTCAGTGAAGCAGCTTCACTATCATCCTGACTGTGAGAGTCCTGGTCCTGGTCCTGGTCCTGGTCCTGGTCCTGGTCCTGGTCCTGGTCCTGGTCCTGGTCCTGGTCCTGGTCCTGGTCCTGGTCCTGGTCCTGGTCCCAGGGCCATTGCTAGGAATTCTGGGCCCCCTTAAAGAATACTAAAGTGGGCCCCTCCCCCTAACTTTTCCTTTTTTTTTCTTAGACTACGTATGTGTTATCGTTTTTTATTTAGCCTTCTTTGTTTTGATGCTAATGCAGCATTACACTGCAAAAACTCAAGTATCTTAGCAAGAATATTTGTCTTATTTCTAGTCAAAATGTCATTTCTAGTCAAAACAAATCTCATTCTACTTAAAATAAGACTCATCATATTAAAAGTAGCTTGTTTTTAGACACTTTTTACTTCTTTCAAGCAGATTTTCACTTGGAATAAGTAGAAAAAATCTGATAGTGGAGCAAGTTTTTCTTCCTTTCTTCCTTCCTTACAAAAAACTTACTTTCACGGGCAGATTTTTCTATTTATTGTGAATTTAAGTGAAAATTATCTAAAAACAAGTTAATTTTTAGGTAATGAGTCTTATTTTAAGTGGAAAGAGATTAGTTTTGACTAGAAATTAGACATTTGGACAAGAAATAAGACAAATATTCTTGGAAAGATGTTGAGTTTTTACAGTGTACTATGAGTATTAGTCAGGGTCTTACGCAGAATAAATCAGTCATACAAAGATTAGGGGCCCCTAGAGTTATCATCACCTTTCTCCCCTATACAACGGCCCTGCCTGGTCCTGGTCCTGATTCTGATCCTGCATCTCGCTGAGTTTTAAGTTTTAATTGTGTGGCGTTGGAGCGACTTCATGCAACATTATTTATATTTCTGCAGAAAAAATAATCATCGCACAACAATAATTAAATTCGTCGTAGGGAAATCTGATCTGAGCTCAGTCAAATTAATTTGGAACGTTTGATATTTTCGACTCGTCTGTAGCAGCGACGACGACGGAGGTAAATAACAAAGTTGACTTATTGATATTCTTACTGTAATTAATTTCTCCTCTTGTTAAAGATGAGACAGAAACATCAACAAACAACTAACACAAACGGATGGAGAAAAACTGTCACACACACACACACACACAAAAGACTGGTACTGATGGGTGGAGCCACAGCGTCTGGCTCCGCCCCCTTAAGTCAGCGCTCATCCAAATATGGTCAAAGAGGAAGAGCATGTTGATTGTATATGAAAGCTTTTTTAGAGTGTGTTTCATTCAGATTTTGGGGAAATAATCAACACCGACTTCAATCATTAACCACAATTACATCAATATTATAGCCTATAATTAACTTAAAGGGATAGTTGAACATTTTGGCAAATTGGCCCATTGCCATACTCCCTATAGTTTTAGGAGTAGGTTCGTTACCTCGAGGTAAGTGGTTTTGCATGAATTTGCCTCTAAAACAACTCTGTGTGGTAACGTTGTGTTATTATCTCATAGCGTGGTGAATGTGCAGGTCACAACTTGTCCACCAGAGCGTTGTGGAGTTGTTGGATTGTGTATTTGATGAGTTTGATAAGGGAAACCAAGAAATCCCATTAGCCTCCGTAGCAGCTCACGGCTCTGCTCCACCGTTCTAAAGATAGCTTGCACCGACAATTAAAGGTAACGAACCTACTGCTATGACTATAGGGATTATGGAAATGTTGAACTATCCCTTTAATGTTATTTTCTAGCCAAAGCTCGTATTCATAACCATAAATTCACTAATCAAACACCATGTTTCTGACGTTTTGAAAAGGAAATCAAACAACACATCAACACAATCAGTCAATCTAAAGACAAGAAAGTCATAAAGACTCTGATTGTGTTCTTTGTGCTGTAGCCCCCTCATATACATTATATACTTGCATCTGTCTGTCAACTGTACATTACATTTAAAAAAAATTATAATAATAATAATAAACTTCAGTCATTTCAATCACTTCCCGTCTGCAGTGCATTGTGGGTACCCAGACAACTGTCGCTGCCTGTGTCATTATGACACGATGAGAAAATGTGATAATACAGAATGAAAATCTGCAGCTACAGTTTAATGAGTCATCCACTCAGAGACGGCAGCAGTGTGTGTGTGTTTATAGTGTGTGTATAGTGTGTGTGTGTGTTTATCGTGTGTATAGTGTGTGTGTGTGCAGCTGCCTATAGAGACGCTCAGTAATCTGAGCAGGATTAGCAGTGACCTCTCTTGTCTCTGTAAAGATCTCACTAACACCTCCTGTGGTTCATGTTTTACCTTCCATTGATTCTCTGCTGCTCAGGCCAGAGAGGAGCAGCGGGGGGGAGGAGGAGGGGGGGGGGGGGTGTAGCCTACCCCTGTTCATATGAACCAACACAGACATCTGCAGCAGGAACAAGACTGAACTGAAGATGTTTCTGTTTTCAGTCGTTGGTGTAAAATAAGAACGAAGATTTTTATTGTAGCTGATGATGAAACACAAAGAACTGAGTCTGATCCACCAGATTCACCTGTCTGTCTCCACCAGACCCGGCTGCAGAAACAAATTGAGGGGGGGGGGCGTTACATTTCTTCAGGGGGTCACGCTTTTTCAAACTATTTACTGTCCAATGTAGTCTCTCTCTCTGTCTTCCACTCACTCACACACACAAACGCACGCCATACTTGCGAATTAAGCACTGTAGGGGGGTCTGGGGGCACTCCACCAGAAAAATGTTGTGGTTTTTAACACATAAATGAGGCGTTCTGGTGAAGTCTGAGGAGAAAATAGAGGGAAAAAACAACATTGCTTCAGATAAAATAAAATAAAAAAGCAGATTTAGTATGGCAAGAATGGTTTGGACTGTAGGAAACTGGTCTAGTGTGGAGCTGTGGCTGGAGAACACTTTTAAGGGCCCGTTTCTTCTGCTTCACCATGAGCCTCTTTCAGGCCAGACTGTCTTCTTCCACCATTTCTGCCCTATTCTCATCTTTATCTTGATCGCTGTAGCTACTGTCAGATATTAGTAAATATGAAAGAAGGCTCCCACATGTTTGAGCTTTACACTGCTGAATAATCAGAACAGACATGTCCTGTGATTTTCAGCCTTCTGCGATTATAGAATATACTGTATTAGCTGCTCTTTTGTTCTTTTGGGATAAATGAGCATGGACGGCCCAACCCGACTGGACACGCGGGTTTGAGTTGGGTTCGTGCCGAAAATATGACTCGGTCAGGCCGGGTTGGGCCTCGGGCTTGGACTCAGAATTAATGCTATAGTGTATCGCAGGGGCGTCACTAGGTTTTAAGGACAGGGGGGGCTTAGCCCCCAGTAGATGCACAGGATGTGAGCGAATGTAGAACTTTCACAATGGCCCAGAAAAAACACAATATTTAGAATTTAGAGTAAATTTAGAGTATTGAATCATGGGCTAGTTGAATCTAAGAATCCAACTACTTTTGAATTTTACTGTGTAAAAGTAGATGCTAAAAAAGTGAACCTGAGTAATTTTTCAGGTGTTTGACTATCATGGATATGTCCAGGTGGACTGGAAAACTAATTATATTTCATTAGTAGCCTGTGTCATAATGGTTATACACTCCATCCAAATACAGCTGTTCTTGGCTCATTTTGATTTCACCCAGACCTCCTCACATTTTCCAATTCAAATAAGACCAGACAACAGAAATGAAGTGCGACTCCAACTGGAGCAGATATTTATGGTAAAGAGTGCACATTTCACCCTAGAAACCCCTTCATCTTCTACACAACCAGGACCTTCACAAGAAATTTCAGATTTTTTTTTTTCTGAGCTGAAATAGACATTGGGGGGTTGTGCAAATGACTGACCCTGAGAATCATTTTAATTTGAATATTCTGCTTTTCTTAGTAGTTTTATTTGGACTAGGTTTAAAAATATATATATATTTATACCTAGCCTATATTGTTATTATGCTGTTTTTATATATTCCTGTGTCTTACCTGATCTTCTGCATCTTCAGGACATGTCTCTGTCCGGCCTCTCCATACAGCATTTTTCTCCCTGTCTGTCTGTGCTGCCTGCAGTGTCACCAGATATCATTAGTATTTTAAATTGATCCATTAAATAATCTGTTTTTACTGCTAAATGTTATTTTCTTTAACACAGCCAAGCTATAAAGTACCAGATGAATGTTACAGTAACACATTACACACATACACAGCACACACACACACACACGAGACAGACAGACAGAGAGAGAGAGAGAGAGAGAGAGGAACACACACATGATGACAGGAGTGTTCAGGATCACTGTTTAAAAGTTTTCCCCACCAGAATCTAGCCGAACTTTGGAGCATTATTTAGCCCGTTTTCTGACAAGCTATCATGCCATGGTTGGTACCAACAGAAGCCTAGCATCTCCTGGTTTCATATAATATCTGTATCTTCGCTCTAGCTTTAAAACTGATCCGTTTACAACGCAATTAATATTTCACATGAATTCAAATTTTATCGCGGTCATTTTGACCACACTGCTATTTAGAGATGTAGTAGCTTACTGTCTGATACCTGCTAGTCCTCTTTTAGCTACAGGTGGACTGACTCTCTCCCTCTGTTGACCTCAGAGCTCCTGTAGCCCGTCGTCGGAGGCTCGGAGCGGAGCTTCAAACAAGCCGCCGCTACATGGGCGCAACCAACTCACAGCTGGGAGGGGGGTGGTCACACACTCAACAAACTAATTAAATTAAACAAATCGGAAATAACAAGAGACAAATGCGGTGAGAGCTGGGGTTCTTAACTCATTGAGTGCCAACCACGTAATTTCTCGTTTTTCGTTCCCATGCGTTGAGTGCCAAAAACGAAATTTTTCGTTTTTTGCTTTTTTTTTAAATTATGAAAATAGACACTTTAATACACATTATATGTAAATTTGGGGACTCTACGACGAGGAGAACTGAAATAGATGACGATCAAAGTCACATGACAGCTCATGATCTGGAAGTTTTTATCATAACTCAGCTTCTGCAAACGGAGTTCTGCATGCAGATGCAGAGCAGCTGCGCCGCAGCTGCTCTGCTCTCACCCGCGAGGCTGCAGCAGCTGGGAGCTGAACCAGGAAGCTCTCAGCCCACTGTCCCGCCCGGTCTTCATCTGGAGCAACACCGTGTCCTCCCCAAAGTCCTCCCGCGGTAAAATCTGATGGTCTCTGGGTCAAAGCAGACCGGCACCACCGACCCGTACCACAGAAGGACCACGACCACCGGCGGGACCGGTGTTCGCGAGCCGCTGTGGCCGGCAGAGCCTCACCTTCCGCGGCGAGAGGCTGTGACACGGCACGGTGCGTCTGTGTTATTGCTGTTTAGTGGCGCCCCCCCCGCCCCCGATGGTGGTTTTGTGAATAGAACAACAATTGTTGTGTATATTTATCTTATACGAGCCCTTTGATCCAGAAATGCGAGTGTCAGAAGAGCGACAGACACAAACAGCGCGGCTTTCATAAAAGACGCTCTATCTCCTTTTCTAGAAAAAAAGGAGGGATTTTGGTGAAACCCAGCCATGTTTAGCTTGACTTTTCTCAGGAACGGAGGCACGTAGAAACAAACGGTTTGTGGCCATTTGAAGGATAAAGTTAAACCTTTCAAATGAGCTACAGTATGTGTTGGTGGCAATAATATAGAATACACTATGGCTCTAAAATAAAAAGTCAAATATGGTCTAATTTGCCGGTACACTTGACTAAAACTTTGGAAAGGAGCGCGGCACTCAATGAGTTAAAAGGAGAATATATGTCACATATATATAAAAAAAAAAGTCACATAATAAAAGAACACCAAATTATTTGGGGGGGCTTAAGAATATTTTAGGGGGGCTTCAGCCCCCCTAAAATAGGCCTAATGACGCCACTGGTGTATCGGTCTGTGTCGGGACCGGGCTTCAACAACCACGGGTCGGCCTCGGCCCGTTACAACCATAGACTGTAAAAAACATGGGCGTATAGCATCCGTGACGTCCCCCATTGGTTTTGGGGAGTCGTTTTTGTGACTCCAACATGGCGGCCTGAACAGCGCCATGTTGGATTGGCCGGCCGAGAACCCGCCCACTGGCCTCGAAGCAGCTGTCCACGGAGCTGCTCGGACCTGTCACTCAACGTTTCCGCGCCCTAATTGGCCAGAATCTTAACCTAATAACAGTAAAACGGTAGAGTTAAAAAAAACATTCTGTTAGTGGAAACTATCGGTTGAGACCAAAAAACGTTCTGACACCAGGCTTTTAACATGTTTATTGAGGATGTAAAGTCGGTGATTTTAACATGGGGGTCTATGGAGAATGCTGCTTTCTGACACCAGCCCCCAGAGGAAGAAGAGGGGATTGCAGTTTGTTGAACGCGGAAGTGAGCTTCACTTCTCAGACCGACAACTTCCCCCCTTGGTTACAACTCTAGCTTGATGAGCAGAGCCAGTGCTGTGCTATGTTGCTGTGTGAACCTGCACACACAAAAAACAGCGAGATGAAAGAGACGAAACCTGAATCTCATTTGTGCCTTTTCCAGCAGTGGATTTTGTAAATCTTGTCTTGGTTAATCTATTATTTTTCTTTTCTCAACTTGTAAAAGTTTGACTTAAGCGGGCATGCAGGACGGTTGTTTAATAAGGAGGAATTGCCTCCTCTTGCCCCATGCAGCGTACAGCCGGCCTCCGTCTCACCTGTCTTCCACATTTCTCCACCTAATCCACCTGTCTTCCTCTGTCTCCACCTGTCTTGTTGTGTCTGCACCTGTCAGAGGTGTTGGTGTGAGTGTTTGGGGGTCAGAGCAGCAGCAGCAGCAGCAGCAGCAGCATCAGCAGCAGCATGAGGAGGATTTGCCGTGTGGATCTGTATTCACGGCGGCTCTGGGAAAGCGGAGCGTTTTAAGCCTTTAGTTTTTGGACGGTTTCATGATGCTGCTTCTGATTTTAATTAGCGTGACTTTTCAGAGGGAAACGTGGCTCCTCTGGGCCGCGGCCGCGCGTGAATGAAATCCAAAGTAAAAAACCGGAGGAGAACGGTGAATGAGCAAGAAGAAGGAGAAGAAGACGATGACGAAGAAGGAGAAGAGACACTTCCTGCGGTGTGTGTCTGCTGCTTATCCCACGTTTTTTAAGAACCGTCACTTTCCACCTTTTGACACATCCTACGACGAATCAGAGTGTATGTATATTTCTGTGTTTGTGCGGAGAGACTGTGTGCATAAGCTATTTATATTGGAGTGTGTTTGATTATATTCGATAGAGGAGCGTAACAATTTGGAGCTCGGCTGTGGAAGTACCTGTCAGGCTCAGATAAGCCTCCGAAAAAAAAAAAAAGAAAACGAGGGAGAGACGTGAGCGAGGGAGGAGAGAGGGAGAGGGAGGGAGGAGGGGAATGAAAATGCAGAAGGAGAAAGAAGAGGAGGAGGAGGAGGAGGAGGAATAACAAAGAGATGCAGCCAAACACATTGTTCATTAACAGGTAGAGATCAATAAATGTGAGTGTGGACGGATCGGCTGAATGTTAACGAGTCTGGATATGACGAGAAGACGGATCAGCACCTGGAGACCTGAAGGACTGAACTTTATCGATACAACTTCATTAACAAAACGACAATCAGTGCTTTTTGATTCACTTGAACTTTATTGAAGGGATAGTTCAACATTTTGTCAAATTGGCCCATTGCCATAATCCCTATAGTCATAGCAGTAGGTCCGTTACCTTTAATTGTCGGTGCAAGGTGTTTTTAGAACGGCGGAGCAGAGCCGTGAGCTGCTCAGAGCTACACTACGGAAGCTAATGGGGTTTCTTGGTTTCCCTCATCAAACTCATCAAATACACAATCCAACAACTCCACAACGCTCTGGTGGACAAGTTGTGACCTGCACATTCACCACGCTATGAGATAATAACACAACGTTACCACACAGAGTTGTTTTAGACTGCTCTGCTCTGCTGTAAGCCGAAGAGAAAACTTTCCTTGTATCCTACAACCTTTATCCAATGAGGAGAGAGAACGGCATAAAGGGGCAGTCCTCTCTGTGTGTGCAGCCAAGGGATGCGCGTGAATGTGGTGACGTAGGGACGAGGACGGGGACTGCTAACTCCATCGGCTGACAGGAAGTTAGACAAAACCACCGGATCGCTTACTTCTGCTTTAATGTGTTGTAATGATGCATGATTATCTCATAGCGTGGTGAATGTGCAGGTCACAACTTGTCCACCAGAGCGTTGTGGAGTTGTTGGATTGTGTATTTGATGAGTTTGATGAGGGACAGGGGACCTGTACCGTTCACCTCCATTGTGTTCACTGAGCAGCTCACGTCTCTGCCCCGCCGATCTCAAAACAACATGCACCGATAATTAAAGGTGATGAACCTACTACTGTGACTATAGGGATTATGCTGAGAGTAGGATCTGACTAAATGTTGAACTGTCCCTTTAAAGGCCCCTCTGCTGCAGAGCTGGATGAACTTTAAAGGGTTCAACTCTGAAATAAAAATCCATATTTACCAAAAATCAGAATCAAGAAGCTCTTAACAGTTGTGTGTGTTTCTGCACATACGTGTGTGTGTTCATGTGTGTGTGCTCATGTGTGTGTGTGTGTGTGTGTGTGTGTGTGTGTGTGTGTATGTGTGTGTGTGTGTGTGTGTGTGTGAGCTCCAGTGAGTGACTAGAGGACAGCCCTCATTATGGTCAACAAGTGAGATATGCAGCGAGGGCTCTGATCCTCTCTGTAATTCACAGTTTTAATCAGCCCAATCAATCTTCACCCCTGTCCCTCTGCACACACACACTACACTACACACTACGCACACACACACACACACACACACACACTGCAGCTCTGTACTTGCTGTGCTGTGAACGTTTATTTGTGGGCCCTTGACTCCCCCCCCTCCAGATGAGCCGGTCTACACGCCGGCTAATAAAGCGGCTAATTGTGTGGTTGTCAGGGCCGGATTGATTTGTCTGTTTCAACACTGATAACACAAGCAATCATCTCCCTGTGTGAAGCCTGCACACACACAGACACACACAGACACACACCGCCGCTCCATCGCCGCCGCTGACATTTGACAGCCGGGAAGAGGTGTGTGTGTTGGTGTGTGTGTGTAAAACGGGGGCAGTAGAAAGATGAGCCGACTTCCACAAGGACAAATGAAGGAGTTCACAGCTTCATGTAAAGAAGCAGAGTTGATTGACAGGTGGATGTTGGGGGAGGGGCATGTGATGCTGAGGTGTGTGTGTGTGTGTGTGTGTGTGTTTGTGTTGATCACAGCCCACACACTCTACTCTACTCCACTCTGTGTGTGTGTGTGTGTTTACGCCGCGCCGTCGTCCTCGTTTGTCGTTGCCAAACACATCGTCGAGGAGAAACAGAAACAGAAACAGACCGACGGGTTCTTCAGAGCCGCTGCCAGAACCTCGGTCCTCCTCAGTCTGCTGGACCGAGGCCAGATCCACTTCCTGTTATAGTGTTTAAATGTGGAAAATAATACAACTTCACATCACAGGCTGCTCTTTAACAGTGTTGGGCAGCATGTTACTTTAACCCTTGTCACTCCTATAAATTCTGTAATATTCGCCTATCCAAGGCGTACCCAAAGTAAATTGAATGCTGTTCTTGAACTGTTTGGAGAATATGGATGGGCTTGGTCTCTTTTGAAAGGTATCACTCTGAAGTTTTTCCCCAAACTGAAATAATCACTATAAGTGCTACTATCATTGAGTAATCTAAGTGGGAGCACACTGAATTAGAATGTTTTTATTCTCGCCTGAATTTTTTTGTTGCAATCAGATGCCTGAAGATGAGTGTAGCTGAGAATTTTAGCTGGAAAACACAATGGGACTACAGCATGAAGCCTTACCTGGCCCCAGTTCAAATTTGATAACAATCCTGCTAAAAATGAGTATTTTACACATGTTTTTCTAAGTGTATATCTAGGCGTTTTCCTAAAGTTGCCATTGACAAACAATACATGCGCCAAAGTGCAGCTTTTACAAAGTTACGCATGAAAATGGCGGTGCTGCCTTTTCCCAGGGACCGTGAATGCAGCACATCGTTCGTTTCGTAATTTCATTGGCTATTCAATGCTACAGTTGTCATCGGGATCCGTTTCTATTGGCTGAAGCCATTCAGCGCTGTCGGAGGGGATGTTCCTCATACAGACACAGCCACTCATTCGCTATTGCAGCCGGCAGCCGGGGACAGGGAGCTTGTGATTGGTCGAGTGAGCTGTCAATCGAAAGGTCAGAGGGCAGCGCCATTTTGTAAAGTGAAATAAACATTGTTTTCATGTAAACGCCGGACTTATGAGGAGAAATAAACGGATTTACTGGATATACAATGCGTAATTTCATAAGATGCAGCAGCGGGATGAGGTTATCTACCGGTACAACCGTGTGTTTTGGACTAAATACTTTACTGGATTGGATTTACTGGACTTTTCTGAATGTAACGACACCAAGTTTGTGGGGAAACCCTGTGATCCTGAGCCTGCCCTGACACAAATCGTGAGTTATATCGGCTTTTTACGAACTTTGTTAGCATGTTTATAGTCTGATTCGAGTGTTGCTGTGATGATTATATTTAGGAATGGTCGGCATATCTTTAATCACAAGAGTTTTAGCTTTCCAACGATATGTGGCATGACTATTTCAAGTGACTGGTGACATCCTCTACGACACCTCCCTGTTTAAAACCCCCCCGACGGCCCGCCGGCGGGCCGTCGGAATGGCAACAGGTTAAAAAAAGTAATTAGTTATAGTTACTGGTGGTTACTTTCCCCAAAAATGAGTGAGTTGGTAACAGAGTCATTACATGGTAAAAGTAATTAAAGCAGAAGTAAGCGATCCGGTGGTTTTGGCTAACTTCCTGTCAGCCGATGGAGTTAGCAGTCCCCGTCCTCATCCCTACGTCACCACATTCACGCGCATCCCTTGGCTGCACACACAGAGAGGACCGCCCCTTTATGCCATTCTCTCTCCTCATTGGATAAAGGTTGTAGGATACAAGAAGTTTTCTCCTGGGCTTACAGCAGAGCAGAGTGACTGACAGACCCGTGTTTCAGACCAAACACTCTATATAAGTGATTGCTGTCGGAAGATATAACTATTTAGGGGCTCCAATATGTCAAATTACTTAGATTTCTCTCCCTGACCTCCACACAGGCAGAAGTGGAGTGATAAACGGCTTTTTTCCGACCTGTTAATGAACTGAAAATAATATAACCAGAGCGTTGTGGAGTTGTTGGATTGTGTATTTGATGAGTTTGATGAGGGACAGGGGACCTGTACCGTTCACCTCCATTGTGTTCACTGCAGCAGCTCACGTCTCTGCCCCGCCCATCTCAAAACAACATGCACCGATAATTAAAGGTGATGAACCTACTGCTACGACTATAGGGATTATGGTGAGGAGAGGATCTGACTAAAATGTTGAACTATCCCTTTAATCGTTCACACACTCTCATTGCACAAAACCTATACAAGAAACGCTTTCCTCGTCATGTTTTACCTCCGTTATCAGTCACAAACACACAAAAACTTGTCTGCTGCCTCACACACTTGTTATGAAACTTGTTTGTTTGTTTGTGTCTTTGTTTGTTTGTTTACAGGCTGACGACCTTCCAGCTGGAGGCTCCGCCCCCGAACTGGAAAGCTGAAGTAGATCAGCTATAAATCTTTAACAGGCGGCAGCAGCGGCTATTACACCGCTCAGAGTCCAGCCTCTGTGTGTGTGTGTGTGTGTGTGTGTGTGTGTGTGTGTGTGTGTGTAGGTGTGTGTAGGTGTGCGTGTGTGTGTGTGTGTGTGTGTGTGTGTGTGCGTGTGTGTGTGTGTGTGTGTGTGTGTGTGTGTGTGTGTGTGTGTGTGTGTGTGTGTGTGTGTGTAATGTGTGTGTGTGGAGGGAAGCCATTGATTTCCTCTTGTGCAGTTGTATAGGTTAACTCAGCTGGACCAGAGAGGGACGAATGAGGGGATGGATGAGGATTATTTGGTGGTCGTACAAACAGACTACACAATACACACAATACACACACACACATACTACACACACACACACACACACACACAAACACACACACACATATATATATAAAATCAATGGGGGTAAGAGGAACATCACCCTGAAGACTGATTGTTTCCAGCTCGGATGCAGAAGGAGAGAAAATAGGTTTCTTATTGAATCAACACCAACCTGCTGCTCCCTCATCACACACACTGTATACGCTGCCTCACACACCTGGCTGTGTGTGTGTGTCTGTGTGTGTCTGTGTGTGTCTGTGTGTGTATGTGTGTGTGTGTGTAAGAAACAGAGAAGAGGAGAGGAAAATGATCAATCAAAAGCATCAGACTCTAATGAGCCTGAAGGCAAAACACTGTTCAAGGTGTTCACTCCTCCTCCTCCTCTGTTTCCTCCTCCTACTCTGTTTCCTCAAGGGAGTGGATCGGACTACGTGCACGTGTAACTCACAGTCGGCCATATTGTGACGGGCAACTGGCAGAGACACTTGCATTTTGCTCCAAAAAAGAGCAATAAGAATTGTTAAAGGGATAGTTCACCCAAAATTCAAATTTCACTCATTATCTACTCACCCTCATGTGGACTAAGGGCTGGGAGAAGTTTCAGAGTCCTCCGTGGCTTCTCTGAGGCAAAGCAGTGAACTGAGACACTGGGAGCTTCCTCTACAAACAAGCTTAAAATATAGACTTATTTAATTTTTTTCGGAACAATTTCTCATGTCGGGGCTTCAGTACAAGACGGACATTACAGACGAGCAGCATGGAGGTATTTGGATGTTTTTTGGTGTGTCTTTTTGGACGAAGAAAAGTGAGCACCGTTCGCTACCGTCATATGGACATGCAGTGCTGCACGGAGACCCCCTGTAACTCAGAGAAGCCACGGAGGACTCCCAGCCCTTAGTCCACATGAGGATGAGTAGATAATGAGTGAAACAGGTTTTATTGTCAGTAGTCGCTGCAGGGACGATTGATACAGCTGTTTCAAATGTCCCTCACGCCACCGTGCGTAGTGATTGTGGTCACACTGCGCGATCAATATCTGTATATAAATCACCAAATTAATAGCCTAACTGTTTTGCAATGAACAACAACCGATTTGAATGAACAACATGTATTTTTAATAAACACCACATATTTTTAATGTTCGTGTTTATGACGTGAATCAACAGATATTCAGCAAAGTGAGGGGAAAATGCCGAGGGTAAAATGACAATATGTTCAACTGTGTCTCCATAAACATGACTTATGTAACACCCGTCTCATGTACCTATGGGGCGGGGCCTGGGTTAAACTTATGATATTCCCCTTTTTGTTATGCTTAATAAATAAAATAAGAATTGAGTAGGCTAAATGAAAATCACACACAATATCACTTTAAATGTAAATACTTTTTTAGTTAGAGGATTTTTTAGTTCAAAATAGAAAAATAAAAAATATGAAATAATCACTTGGGTTCAGTGACAATAAAATTAATATTCAACAGAAATGATACCCGTTTTGATCACTTTAAATACTGGCAATCACTGGTTATTCACACCAAATATCATGAAACATAAAGCGAGCGAATAATGCAATGAACCCACACACACTTTCACACGCACACACCACAGTCCACAACAGTCTGGGAAAAGCTACCCCAAAACCCCGTTGCAGGCCTGTTTCGTTGCTCGTGTGCGTTGAGGCCCAAAACACACTGGCCGCTTCGCTCTCTGAAAGCAAAATAAAAGGCACGTGCAAATCAACAGTTACTCACGGCTCCCGACAACAGTCCATGCGCTCCCGACAGTCCGTGGGGAAACGGGGGATGAGGGGGGAATGGCGACTCGCCGGCAGGCGCAGCCGAAACTCACAGTCCGCTCGTTAACGATTCCGTCCGACAGCTCTCGTCCACACCGGAGGGCGCAGATCCTCTCGACAGGGCACAAAAGTCTATATTATCCGGTAACAGTCCGTTCACCTTAAAACAAGAACTTTCAGCCTCTAAAAAGTCTCAGAACTTCAACACGGTTGGGCTAACTCGTGTCTCTCCCTCTTTTTCTTTTTTTCTCTTCTTCTACCTGCTTTCTTCCCGGAACCACAACACAGTCTAAGTCCCACCCCCTCACGTCAGACTGCCCACACGATTGGCCGGAGTCTCCTGAGCTCTACACAAGCCAATCACAGCAAAGACTTTTGTGATCGACACCTCTTAAAACAAATAATATTGTGTAAATAACGTAATTACACTTAAACACTGTTTCAGATGAACTTATTCTTTTTTCTTTTAGGACACGACATGAGATGACATGAACTTATATTTTTAACACATACTCCTTGTAGATTTTTAACTTTTTTAACCTTTGTATTTTAACCATATTTATGCATTTTTAAACACATCAATACACAATAAACTTCACATGAATTATGAATCTGTACATTATATTGTTAACAAAATGCAAATACACCCATTACTTTAGCAAGGGCTACATCCTCCCCCATCTAAGTGTCTGGATGTCCCCATCAGACCCAAATCAGTAGTTCAACACTCTGCCTAATGTATCTGTATGGCGTCTGGGTCATAGCTAATCTGGATTACCATGCCTCGAAAACTAATAGTCACAGGTCTGTCAGTCGGCTGTCCAGGTTCATCATAACTGAGGCGTAGGACGGGTTTCACTTTCCTTTTTGCAGTAGGTTCACGGCGAGAGTCAGCATCCACAACCGAGGTGCTAGGGATAGGGACGTCTCCCTCGTCTAGCTCTGTGTCCACCACAGAGTCTCGGCGTGTCTGTGGACTTTCTTCCATTTGCTCCTCTGCTGCTGGAAGTTCATCCGCTGGTTCCTCCGCTTCAGGTAAGTCATTGCCAACAAGATGATCTCTCACGGGTCTGTCGTGCAGTTCCGGAGCATCCATTTTTTCAGCCTCATTGCTCTGAGAGTCTACACGAGCACGAAGTGTCAGTGGAGGTAAGAAGTAGACATGTTCCTCTTCAGACTCTGAGTCATAATCATCTTGGCTTACATGACTTGTGTTTTGTGTCTGATCTTTGTTTTCACACCTAGTTTGCTGTGCCCTGGTCACCGGTCTCTTGGGCTGTACTGTCCGATCTGATGGAGCAGACATTCTCACCAGGTAACCAATGGGTAGCAGGTGGTCTCTGTGTAATGTTTTCACTACACCAGTTCCTCTCTCCGGTTTTACACGATACACAGGAAGATTGGGTAACTTGGCGACCACTACATAGGGTAGGGAGTTCCAGCGATCCTGTAGTTTGTGTTTTCCTGTGAGGCCAAGATTGCGAACCAATACCCGGTCTCCTTCCTCCAAGGTCTGATTCCGAACTCTTGTATCATACCGTTTTTTGTTCCGCTCATGGTTCTTGGAAGCTGCATCAGCAGCTAGCTGGTAAGCGTTCCGTAGCTCCTTTCTCATGTTGGCCACATACTGATGATGTTTCAAATCCTTCTCTTCCTCGGATCCAATGCCAAAACACAAATCAACTGGTAGCCGCGCCTCTCTTCCAAACATAAGGAAGTAGGGCGAGTACCCAGTGGCATCATTTCTTGTGCTGTTGTAAGCATGCACTAGCTGACTGATATGCTGGCTCCATTTCGGCTTCTGAGCTGGATCAAGCGTGCCAAGCATTGCCAGAAGAGTGCGGTTAAACCGCTCAGGCTGAGGATCACCCTGAGGATGGTAAGGTGATGTTCTGGACTTGCGGACGCCGAGTAAGGTCAAAAGCTCTTTTATGAGTCTGCTCTCAAAATCTCGGCCCTGGTCACTGTGGATGCGGGCAGGCAACCCATAATGCACGAAAAACTTTTCAAAGAGGACTTTGGATACAGTAAGTGCTTTCTGATCTTTTGTGGGAAATGCTTGAGCATATCTGGTGTAATGATCAGTGACAACTAGCACGTTAGCTATGCCTTTTGAGTCTGGCTCAATGGAAAGAAAATCTATGCAGACCAGATCTAGAGGGCCACTACTTGTGATCTGCTGTAAAGGGGCAGCTTTCTGTGGGATAGTTTTCCTAGCTACGCACCTTCCACAGTTCTGGATGTATGTCGCAATTTCAGAGGCCATTTTGGGCCAGTAAAACCGGTCCTTAATGAGCTCTGTGGTTCGGTCTGTACCGAGATGACCAGCATCATCGTGCACTGATTTCAACACCATCTGTCGATATTTATCAGGTAAGACAAGCTGACTCACTTCTCTCCCAGAGGGTCTTTTGGTGACTCTGAACAGAAGGCCACGCTTTATCTTAAGTTTGGAACTTTCTCTCTGCAGCAAGGTCACGTCTGGGTTAGGATGCTTAGGAGCTGGAGCACCTTGTCCCCGCTCAACTTGAAGCTTCACTACACCTATGACCGGATCAGAGTCTTGAGCTTCTGAGAGCTCCTTTAAGCTCAACTGCTCCAGTGGGCTCATTTCAATCTGAGTAAGACCAGCATACACAGCAGGAATGGCGTCAGGCGAAACACCTAGCTGGTCAACGAATCTGGTGGTGTCTTGGTAGGAACCACCTGTAGTGATCCTACGACACAGGGCTTTGATGCCAGAGGGAGGTATATCCACCCACCCATCTCCTGTCTCCTGCAGACTCCTGGACAATAAGTCAGCATCAATGTTTTCCCGGCCGGGCTTGTAGCGGATGCTGAAGTCGTAGGTGGAGAGCGCCGCTAACCACCGGTGGCCTGCCGCGTTCAACCTGGCCGTCGTCAAGACGTAGGTAAGGGGATTATTGTCTGTTCTTACCGTAAACTTCGCACCGTACAAATAGTCATGGAACTTATCAACGACTGCCCATTTTAGAGCTAGAAATTCTAGCTGATGGACTGGATAGTTCCGTTCGGCTTGACTCAACTTGCGACTGGCAAAAGCGACTGGGCGGATCCCCTCTGGATACTCTTGATTAAGCACAGCTCCCAGCCCGTTTAGACTTGCGTCCACATGCAGGATGTAATGTTTAGCCGGGTCGGCAAAAGCCAAGACCGGTGCATGTGTGAGTTTGTAGACAATGTTCTGAAAGGCTTCATCGCAAGCTGGAGTCCAACGACTACCAAAAGGCTCAGAGACTTGGAAGTAAGTCTCTTTCTTTCCTTTGACGACATCCTTCCTGCTCCTCTGTGCAGGAGGATAACCTTTGGTCAGTTCGGTGAGTGGGCGGACGATGGAGGAATAGCTCTCAATGAACCGCCGATAGTACCCACAAAATCCTAGAAAGGATCTCAGGGACTTCAAGTCGGTGGGTTTCTTCCAGTGGGTCACAGCCCTCACTTTCTCGGGGTCAGTGGCAACTCCAGAGGCCGAAACAATGTGCCCTAGAAACTTCACCTGGGGCTGGCAAAATTGACACTTGTCAATGGAAAGTTTGAGGCCACATTCCTCTAGCCTATCCAGAACCTTTAATAGTCGCTCCTCGTGCTCCTCTAGGGTCCCACCAAAAACAATGAGATCATCAAGGTACACGAGAACTTGTATCAGGTTCATGTCTCCGACGGCTTTCTCCATTAACCTTTGGAAGGTCGCAGGAGCGCCAGTGATACCTTGAGGCATTCTCTCAAACTGAAAGAAGCCAAGAGGACAGATAAAAGCTGTTTTTTCTTTATCTGCCTCTGACATCTCCACTTGGTAATATCCACTTCTCAAATCCAATACAGAGAACCATTTGCTCCCTGTCAAACAATCCAGTACATCATCTATGCGCGGCATAGTATACTGATCGGGAACAGTTCTGGAGTTCAGCAGCCGATAATCAATGCACATCCGCACTTTGCCACTCTTTTTTCTTACTATGACAATCGGAGATGCATACGGACTCCGTGACTCTTTGATTATTCCTGCTGCCAAAAGTTCCTGAAGATGGCGGCGAACATCTTCAATGTCAGCTGGGGCGATCCTGCGGGATCTCTCCCTGAACGGCCTAGTGTCTCGCAGTCTTATGTGGTGAGTCACGCCTTTTGCTAGACCGACGTCCCACTCCTCCAATGAGAAGACATTGGCCCTCTCTGCCAGCTTTGTGGCTAACCTGGCTTTCCACGCCTCAGGTATGGGAGAATCCCCAAAGTCAAACAGCTCAGGGTCAATAGACTTCTCTTGGGCTGAGGTCTTCTTTAACTCAGTGACCGTGTCTACCAGGTACACTTGGGCCAGCACTGTGCCAGTAGGGATAGCGGTCTCCTTTTGGGACTCATTTCTTAGCAGAAGTTTGAAACCATTGGTATCCATCGCAGACGCTGGCAGTACAACAGGTGGAACCAGTACACCAGCTGGGAGGTTTGCTGTTTCATCTACCTCGACCATCAGGATACTTTTACCCAAGGGCTGCTGCTGCTCCACTTTACAGACAGCATAACGCTCTCCCCCTGGGGGAATGGTGAGAGACCCGGGGCCTTGCCACTTCACCTGACCAACCACGCCCAGTGGTAAGACGCTAGGTGATGAGAGGGGTTCTGGTGTGAGAGTATCTATCCTCAGTGAATGAACCTCACCGTTACCTTTAAACTCTCCACAGTGGGTGAGCAAAGAATGCAGTTTCTTTGAGTTGGTGCCAATAATGGCGGGAACCGGGTCTGGACTCTTTGGGTCGGGGCATACTAGAGCCAAGATGGAGACTGCCTCTTCAGCTCCCTCTGTGTTAGGGGGAAACCCCAACTCAACGGCCACATACCCCTTGTATGGGTAAGTAGAGTCACTCAGGCCCCATATGGCGAGGTCTGTGAGCGGAAGGATGGGCACATCGGGGAGGTGACGGGAGTACCAGCTCTCGAAAATGATGGTGACTCGGGAACCACTGTCTAAAAGAGCTCTACAGGGCTGCCCTTCAATGGTCACATTGGCCATCATGGATGGACCGACCAGCCCTTCTGGCAAACCACTGAGTGAAGGTGTGTGCACTGAGCTTTTCCTGACTGAACCAACCCCCTTAGACTCAGCAGATCCTTTTGAAGCTCCCTTCTCCTCCTTACTCTTGCGCAGCGCTCCGAGCAGTCTTTGGATTACTTTGGCTGTGTTCTCTGGGGCTATGCAGTGGGTGGCGATATGGCCGTTCTCGCCACACCGGTAACAGAAAAAACTTTCAGGATCTTTTACAGTGTATGGTTTCGAAGCTTTGCCGTATCTAGCTCCCCCATCTTTCCTTTTTGTATCTGCTGAGGTTGCACCATGTGATACAGACATAACAGTTAACTGGTGTTGTAACTGTTGCACTTGCTGCTTTAACTGCTGGACTTCACTTTCTGTTGCAGTATCTGTACTTTTCTTGGTTGGTTTTTGTGTTAGCTCAGCTTGTGCGTCTTGTCGCTGGTGTGTTAGCTCTTTAAGCTGAGAGCGTAGCTCTTTAATCTCTGTTTTTAACTCTTGAACTTCTGTTGATTTGGTTTTTGTCTCCTCACCAACTTTAACTTGTCTCACTGTTGTGTTTAACTTACGTCGTGCAGTCTCATATTCTTCCTCCTCCCGGATCTCATTCAGGAGCTTCAGAAAGGTAGGGGGTTTCTCCTTCCTTTCTCTTAGTCTCAGCTGTAAAAGCATGATGTCAGACTCAGCAGCGCCCCTTATGAGTTGGTCGATGCGTGCCCGATCAGCTCGGTGACTCGGAAGACCTCCTCTTTGCACCACTTTGGTCAGTGAGCGTTCCAACCTTCTCAGGAAGTCTGACAGCTTTTCTCCTCGCTGTTGGTGGAGACTCCTGAAAGCAAAATACAAATCTTCACCAGACTCAGGAGTTCCGAATGCACTTTCTACAGCTTCTACATAACACTCAGGGCTAGCATCAGGATTATTTAGCCGCACAGCCTGGATAATTTCCAGAGCAGGCCCCTTTAAACTCTCTACTATTCTCTTTCGCTTCTCTCTGGCAGAACAGTCACACTCTTCAATCATCAGGCGAGCCTGCTCGAGCCAGTGTTCAACACTCTCCTCACCTGCTGGTGTGGGGAGATGACCAGAGAACGTCCGAAGACGTCTAAATGCATTGTTCTCACTGGTAGGTCGCATAGTTTTTTCTAACAGATCTCCAACTGCACGTATGATCGATTCAGGTGAGTTACCCTGTGGAACATCTGTAGACAGCATGGCATGAACATCATTAACTGATTTTCCCTCCTCTTTCAATAGCTTGTTAAGCTTGGCTAAGAAGTCATCAGCCGGACTCTCAGATTCAACAAAGAGGGATATTTTCCAGGCAGGACCTCCATCCAATGTCTGAAGTTGAGATGGTATGCGGTCTGGGTGAACATCTTGACGACATTCACAAAGTACTAGACTATTGCCGGTCTTAATGTCAAGTACTGTCTCTCTTACTTTCACTTTTCCAAAAGCTTTCACTGTCTCAGCAGTCTCTTCAATGGCTGTATGGTCAGTGTCAGCAGGAACGTCATGCAGTACAAAGGCCCGGTTTGGGTCTATGCCTGCCTCACTGCACCAGCTACTAAGCTCAGGTGCTGGCTGAGAAGCTGTCTGACTAGTTGTCTGAGTAGTCGTCTGAGTAGTCATTACTCTAACCTACTACTGGTGTGTAACTGTGAAAGACTGAAGCGAAATGCACCTTTAACGGGCAAAAAAACTAAAAAGATTAAGCATGGGAATATCCCAGCGGTGCCTCCATTTTGTGTAACACCCGTCTCATGTACCTATGGGGCGGGGCCTGGGTTAAACTTATGATATTCCCCTTTTTGTTATGCTTAATAAATAAAATAAGAATTGAGTAGGCTAAATGAAAATCACACACAATATCACTTTAAATGTAAATACTTTTTTAGTTAGAGGATTTTTTAGTTCAAAATAGAAAAATAAAAAATATGAAATAATCACTTGGGTTCAGTGACAATAAAATTAATATTCAACAGAAATGATACCCGTTTTGATCACTTTAAATACTGGCAATCACTGGTTATTCACACCAAATATCATGAAACATAAAGCGAGCGAATAATGCAATGAACCCACACACACTTTCACACGCACACACCACAGTCCACAACAGTCTGGGAAAAGCTACCCCAAAACCCCGTTGCAGGCCTGTTTCGTTGCTCGTGTGCGTTGAGGCCCAAAACACACTGGCCGCTTCGCTCTCTGAAAGCAAAATAAAAGGCACGTGCAAATCAACAGTTACTCACGGCTCCCGACAACAGTCCATGCGCTCCCGACAGTCCGTGGGGAAACGGGGGATGAGGGGGGAATGGCGACTCGCCGGCAGGCGCAGCCGAAACTCACAGTCCGCTCGTTAACGATTCCGTCCGACAGCTCTCGTCCACACCGGAGGGCGCAGATCCTCTCGACAGGGCACAAAAGTCTATATTATCCGGTAACAGTCCGTTCACCTTAAAACAAGAACTTTCAGCCTCTAAAAAGTCTCAGAACTTCAACACGGTTGGGCTAACTCGTGTCTCTCCCTCTTTTTCTTTTTTTCTCTTCTTCTACCTGCTTTCTTCCCGGAACCACAACACAGTCTAAGTCCCACCCCCTCACGTCAGACTGCCCACACGATTGGCCGGAGTCTCCTGAGCTCTACACAAGCCAATCACAGCAAAGACTTTTGTGATCGACACCTCTTAAAACAAATAATATTGTGTAAATAACGTAATTACACTTAAACACTGTTTCAGATGAACTTATTCTTTTTTCTTTTAGGACACGACATGAGATGACATGAACTTATATTTTTAACACATACTCCTTGTAGATTTTTAACTTTTTTAACCTTTGTATTTTAACCATATTTATGCATTTTTAAACACATCAATACACAATAAACTTCACATGAATTATGAATCTGTACATTATATTGTTAACAAAATGCAAATACACCCATTACTTTAGCAAGGGCTACACTTAGGACAGGGAAATAAGTCAATGAAATGAAAATGCAGTTGTCCAACAACTCGTACAAAAGAAGAAAGGCGAGTTTAATCGAAATGCGGATCCTGACAATTGCGCACGGGACAAAAATATTTATTTTACCTATTTATATTGTGAGAAATTATGTGACATTTTGGCAATAACTAGTACACTAGTATGTTGTCTGATATGCTGCATAAAAACGACAGTAATGACAGTAGTTTCTGTTTAAAACATGCTGTTTCAACCGTCCCTCCTCTGTGTCTCAAACGACCCGCATAGGTGGGGCGTTTGAGACAAATGTCAACTTACGTTCAAAGTTATAAAACAGCGCGATCATCCAACTATGTGTTAAATTACACTTGTAACTAAGAGAATACACATGTGAGTTGTTGATAAAAATGTTTGTGTACATAACGTCATCTTTGAAAAAGACGTTTAAATGAAAAGTGTATCAATCGACCCGGCTCTCCCCTATCCAAGGAATCTATATATTGAAAACAGCACCAGTAAGGACAAACATAAAACGTCACTGTGTCACAATAAAAGGAGTTCATCTGTGGAACAACTGCAGCGATGAGCTGAAGACGTGTAGCAATTTAACTGTTTCCTCCTCCTTCTACTGTTTCCTCCTCTTCCTCTCTTTCCTCCACTGTCCACTCTTCCTCCTCCTTGTCATCCTCGTCTCTCTGTTTCCTCCTCCTCCTCTTCCCCCTCCTTCTCCTCCTCTGCTTCCTCCTCCTTTCTTTTCTTTTCCTCCTCCACCTCCTCCTCTGTTTCCTCCTTGTCCTCCTGTTTCCTCCTCTTCCTCTCTTTCCTCCTCTGTTCACTCTTCCTCCTCCTTGTCCTCCTCCTCTGCTTTTTCCTCCTTTTCCACCTCCTTCTCTTCCTCTGTTGTTTCCTTCTCCTCCTCCTCTGTTCCCATCTCCTCCTCCTCCTCCTCCTCAGCTTCCCTCCTCATCTTCCCTCCTCCTGATTATTCACATCCAGCTCAGCATGTAATGATTTCTTCTGTCAAAACAAATTAAAACTGTTTCAGATCAGATCAGCTCCTTCCTCCTGGTTCAGCCCGACCACACACACACACACACACACACACACACACACACACACACACAAACAACAAAGTATTAATTTACCAATATTTACATGTTTTTCTGTTTTATTGTTTTATTTTTAAGTTTTTTTAAATTCTAACTATTTATTTAATCTGTTAATCTGAGTGGTCCAATAAAAATAACCAATTCGTGCAAGTTGTTGGATGGTGGGTCCAGGTGGTGAGGGGGCGGGGCTTTGTTGTGACATCACAAAGTGACAGGAAGTCCTGACAGCTGGTTTTAAGGCTCAGTTTCTTTAGGCTATAACTTTAATGTGTAAAAATATGAATGTTGGTATTTATGTCATGGATGCTTAACAATTTTATTTTTCATACACTGATTTATTAATTTATCTTTTTTTTTTACTTTTTATAACTTTAACATCATTTAAAGTATTACAATTTATACTGTATGGACCTTTAATATAAACATTAACCTTTAAATTGAACTAACAGTTAATTAAATGATTTCGTCTCTGCAGCGACTTCATGTTTCAGGGACAAACTCTCCTTCGTCTTCACTCGCTGTAATTCCACTGAAAAGAAAAAGCTGCCGTCAGCTGATTCAGTTTATTTAGAGCTGAGTGTGACTGCTTCAAACACACTGTAGTTAGGTGTCATTTCCTGCCTTTATAGCCTACATTGAAAACAGTATGGCAAATAACATTATAATGGAAATATAATCATAATGGAATAGCTTTTTTTTTTAAAATAGAAAAGAAAGAAATGCAGGCAGGTTTTATTAATAGAGACCTGATATAGCCTACTTCACTTTATTTAAATGCCACACAGAGCTGCTGAAAATAAATTGAGGACAAATATTCTCATTCAGACAAAACTTTTCTATTAACTTACCAGGAAAAATGTGTTTGTGACTATTACTGAGACATTCAGCTGCTAAATAGGAACCGTTCATCTCAGAATTTATATTAAAGCTCCATACGGTATAAAGGTAGATGATTGTATTAAAGCTCCATACAGTATAAAGGTAGATGTTTGTGTTAAAGCTCCATACAGTATAAAGGTAGATGTTTGTGTTAAAGCTCCATACAGTATAAAGGTAGATGTTTGTGTTAAAGCTCCATACAGTATAAAGGTAGATGTTTGTGTTAAAGCTCCATACAGTAGACTTTTTTTTTTGACTTTTATTTATTTGCACATAAAAAATAAAACAAAACATTTACTTATCTCTCTTACTAGTAAGAAAGATATGAAAAATAAATGTGCAGGTGAGGTCTGAAACCTGAAAGGCTTATAACATGACCTCACCTTGATCTAACACATAATTGAAGCACAGTCAAGAAATAATAATCGCATACCTTGTGCAAGGTATAGATAGAAAATAATATTAAAAAAGAAAGGGAGGAAAAAGAAGAAGAAAACAGGGAAGATGTTGGTAGTAAAAATAAAAGTAGTAGTGGTGATAACAGCACTAAATAAATAAATAAACAAACAAGAGGTGAGAAAAGAAAGCGAGACAAAAGAAGAGAACAGATAAATTAAGTTCAGGTAAACACTAAAAAGGGAAAAGAAAAGAAAAACAAAAAAACAAAAAAACAAAAACAAACACAAAAAACAAAAAAAAAAACATGGGGCACTAGGGAAGCAGAATTAAAAGTCAAGCCATGTTTTGATGTTCAGTTAATTTTAACAGTAGTTTCTTTTTAAATGTTGCCAAGGAGGAGGAACTATCGGCTAATTGGCTATGTTCATTCCATAACAGAATTCCTCTGTATTTGATGGAGTACTGCCCTCTGGTGGTATTACAACGGGGGCGGTGTAGGTGACCTGCTTGTCTTGTAGCGTGCGAGTGGAAACTTGAATTTGTGCGAAAGTATTGTTGAAATTGATTTGGTAATACGTGACTTTGGTACATTGCTTTGTAGATGAAGATACTGATTTGCAAGATATTAATATCAAATATGGTTGAGATTTTCAATTTGGCAAACAGTGGGGAGGATGGAGCCCTGAAATTTGAGTTTGTGGCGGTTCTAACGAAGCGTTTCTGAAGTAGATGGAGCTTATGGAGATTGGTAGGATAGGTGTTAGCCCAGACAAGATTGCAGTATGTTAGATATGGATATATTAAACTGTAGTATAATGTAAGTAAGGTGGATCTGTTGAGGAATGAACTGATTTTTCTAATGATTCCTACAGATTTTGATACTTTTTTTGCAACACAATCGATTTGTTCTTTCCAGTTACATTGTTCATCCACTGTGACACCTAGAAAGCGAGCAGAGGATACTCTATTGATTTCAATTCCCTCGATTAAGAGCTTTGCTTCATTCGGATCACACTTTTTTCTACCTGAAAATAGGATAAAATTCGTTTTTTTAATATTTATGGATAGTTTGTTCAATTTGAACCATTTGGAAAAGGCTAGGAGGCCAGTGTTGGCCTCATTTATTAGAGTTTTAAAGTGCTTGCTGGAAAGAACAAAGTTTGTATCATCCGCAAATAAGATGGGAAAAATGGTATTTGATACTGATGCTAGATCATTGATATAAAGTAAAAATAGTAAAGGGCCAAGTACTGAGCCTTGGGCCACACCACATGTCAACGTAGCAATGTTGGACTTACAATTGTTCACATATACATATTGTTGTCTATCAGTAATATAACTTTTTAACCATAGGAAGACATTACCCTGAAAACCATATCTGTGTAGCTTTGACAATAGTATGGCGTGGTTGACCGTATCAAAAGCTTTTGACAGGTCAAGGAAGATTCCTATAGCATATTCATTGTTATCCAATGCTGTAGAAATCTTATCAACAAGATCTAATAGAGCCATGTATGCAGAGTGATTTTTACGGAAGCCATATTGATGGTTGTATAGTATATTATTTGTATTTATATGGTGCAAAATCCTTTTGTAGACTAATTTTTCAAGGATTTTTGACAAACAGGGTAATATTGAAATTGGGCGATAGTTAGTGAATGTACTTGGGTCGTCTGACTTGAAAACAGGGATGACTTTTGCTACTTTAAGATCATTCGGTACTACACCTGTTTCTAAAGATAAGGAGAATATAAATGTTAATGGATTTATAATAATGGTTTTGATCTCTTTCACAAGAGTTGTTCTAACTTCATCATGTCCTGCAGCAGTTGGTTTCATCTTGTCAATTAAATCTTGGATCTCGCTGCTCTTAGGAGGATCAAAATGCTCAAAAGGGGGAAAACAACCATCAATATGGTCCAGGGGGCTGCCACCTGGGTTTTTAATTTTTTTAGCAAGAGAGGCACCTACATTTACAAAGAAATCATTGAACTTACAGGCAATCTCAAGTGGATCAGTAAATGTTTTCCCGCTGTCAGAGAAGTATGTTGGAAATTTTGCCATAGATTTCTTTTTGTGCAATAATTGATTTATGATTGACCAGGTTGCTTTGATGTTATTTGAGGACTCCTTAAATTTTTCAGCAAAGTATTTCTTTTTTGCTGATCTAAGTAGATGAGTAAATTTGTTTTTATAAGCTTTGTAATTCATTTGATTAAGGGGTGTAGGATTCTTTAGGAATTTTTTGTAAAGTTTATTTTTTTCCTTTGAGGACTTATGCAGCCCTGGGGTGAACCATGGCTTGTAAGAGTCCTGTCGTAAGGCCTTTTTAGCAGTGATTAGGGGAAAACATTTATTGAAGGCAGTGTTAAAGGACTCCATAAAAGTTTGGTAAGCACTATTGGAGTTGATCTGGGCATACACATTGTCCCAGGAAAGATCACTAAGAGATTGTTTGAAACTGGCTATATTTCTTTCATTAAATTTACGGTAGGTTACTTTAATATCAGGATGAGCGTCTTTATATTCATCAAACACTGTAAATTGAAAAATAGGAAAATGATCAGAGATGTCAGAATAGAATATTCCTGATTGCAAAACTTTGTTTAGAGAATTTGTTAATATATTGTCTATTAGTGTAGCAGATCTGTCAGTCACTCTAGTGGGTTTATGTATGATAGGGTAAAAATAATTAGAGTACAGATTATTTAGAAAGTCTTGAGTTGGAGAGTGGGTATCGCTTTTGAATAGGTTGATATTATAATCGCCAAGGATATAACACATTTTGCCTTCTTTAGTTATTCGATCTAGGACACTTGCCATATAGTTGTTAAAGTTGTTTATGTCAGAATCCGGAGGACGATATATACAACCAATGATAATCTTACGACCATTTTTGGGCAGGGTTAATTCAATAAAAATAGACTCTGTGTCAGCGCCCTCAGAGTTTACTGACAGGTCTGCTCTCTGTACATAGTCATAATCGTTACGGATATATAATACTACACCACCACCAGTTTTGTGTCTTCTTGTAAAGTGTAGCGAGTTATATAAAGGGAGCTCATAAAGGTTAATTGTATCTTCTGAAAGCCAAGTTTCTGTTAGTGCAATAACTGAAAAGTTATAATTAATTGAGGATAGTAATTCGGATAGGTGGTCATAGTTTTTTGGGAGACTACGAATGTTGAGATGGAAGGCAGAGAATAGGTAGTGGTCAGATGTAAAACATTTAATCAGGTGTTCAAATTGCTTCTCATTATAATATCTGCAGGGTTCCTTCATACCTTGGATACTGTTTGCATCAGGATCAACATCACTTAGATTGGTCTTAGTCACCACATCGAGATCAAATGGGTTGAATATCATATTCTCAAAAGTAATATTATTAGTAACATTGGGTATGTTGTTGTGTGAGAGACAACTACTGACATCCTCATAGTCAGAAAATGGAAATAGAGCTATACAATTTTCACAGGTCCATGATACCCAGAGTTTAGAGTTCAGCTTGGAGACCAGTGAGCATTTTGAGTGATAATTTAGTTTGCATAAACCACAGGTAACGGGTTGAGATTTTACATTATTTTGGCATTTGGGACAAATTCTGTTTGCACTTGTGCCAGTTGGCATGATTAAAAAGGAACATTAGAGGAGTTGAATTAGGTGGTCTTGCCACCTCTGTAGTCGTGGGCATCATCACTTAGGTGTGGAGGTAGCAGGGGTAGTGGCGGCTGCAGGACTGACAGGGCTGGTGGGGTTGTAGACAGGCTGGCCTTTCCTTCGCGGTGGGTGGGTCACCAGCTGGTCGTATTTCAAGTAGGCAATGAGTCCCCTGTCCCGAGCAGCGTACATCTCCGGGAGAAGCGCTTTCCTCCGCTCGCGTACTTGGGCAGAAAAGTCCTCATTTATATGGATGTCAGTACCTTTTAATTTTTTCGCATTCTCCAGAACCGTGGCTCTGTCCTTGTAGTTGAGAAACTTGACTATAATGGGTCGATGCCCTTTGCCGTTGGTGTCGGGCTTTCCTGTCCGGTGCGCTCTTTCAATGGCCATGGTGTTGGCGTCCAGTTTGAGGCTGGTGGAGATGACGGAGCGCACCTTATTCTCCGAGCTGGCCCAGGTTTCCTTTGGGGATTCCTCGATACCAGAGAAGATCAGGTTGTTGCGTCTGGACTGGTTTTCTAGGTAGTCAGCTGATCTGTCAAGAATCTTAATATTGTCACAGACCACTCTCAGATTTTTTTCTAGACGCTCACTATCTTCTGTGAGTTTGGAAATGTTGTTTTTTGATATGTCTATTTCATGTTGAGAAAATTGGAGGCAGTTTTTGAGCTCATGCAAGTTATTATTTGCTGTGTCCAAACGCTCGTTGTTAGAGTCCATCAGAGCCCTCACTAACTTGGTGAATATATCTGCTTGCTTCTGCATTAAGTCTTCATAGTAGGCTTTCTGTTGAGCGAGTTGTTTTTCCAGAAGCTTATTTTGTTCAGCTTTGTATTGAGCTATGCTCTGGTTGACAAGTTTGCGCACTGCTTCCAGAGTGACAAGCTCCGGCCCCGGCTCTTGTCCTTTACCAGCCATCCTGTTGCAGTAGTTCACCGGCTGATGCGTCAGATGACGATGACGAGGTCGACCAATCACGGCGCCGAGCGGCAAAAACAACACCAGAATCCGGAAGAAAACACACAATCCTGCGCGAGCAGGACCGATTTATAGCATACGCTAGTAAAGCTTACTCGGTTAGACACACAGCAAGCACACGCGGACGGACGAGCAGCGAAGCACCCGAGCCTCCCAGGGGTTAACCCGGCGTGCAGTTATGGGACACCGATCAGCAACGCCACAAGAGCAAGCCACAGCCAGCAGCCGTCAACCCGCTAGGACGACCACACGTGAGACACTTACCTCAGTGAAGTCGGTCGCGAGGAGAGGAGCGGCTAGCCGGCGAGTTAGCACGCACAAATCCCGGTGCCAGCAGTACAGGAGAAAGGGGAGACTTCCCTCTGAGCCACCAACAAGGACAGTGCAACGACTCAAGCCAGGGCAGGATTAGTTCCGGAGAACATCGAGCCAGATCATTAGTGTTACCCAAGAACAAACACCCGGGGCTTCCCACACAGGTAGGCAACAGGTAGCAAACACGAGTATAAAGGTAGATGTTTGTATTAAAGCTCCATACAGTATAAAGGTAGATGTCCATGTGTAGTGTGATTATAAAGCAGCTCTAGGTTCTATATTAATACTGTGAAAGTATCAAAGCCTCAGTCCACAGAGAAATGCACACAGCCTGTATTCAGAAACTGAGACTTAAAACCAGCCGTCAGGACTTCCTGTCACTTTGTGATGTCACAACTAAGCCGACGCCCCCTCACCACCTGGACCCACCATCCATCCAACAACTTGTACAATTTCGTTTCTCTGAGTGTTTTATTCTGAAAATCTACTCTGTTTTTTATTGGATCACTTTAAAAAACAGTCAGCCAATCAGAAGAGAGGCCCAGAGCCTCCTCCTCTCTTCTGATTGGCCGACACCGACCTGTTGTTACTAGAGCTCCAGAGAGAAGCTGAAAGAGAGAGGAGATGGAAAACTACACTGAGATGTTCTTTTATATGGATCAACCTTTCAAAATAAAACACATTAGAAGAAAAAGCAGCTTTAAAGGTCGTCAGAGGTCAAACCGACTCCTCTCTCCGACACGTCCTCATGTGATCTATCAGAGCTGAGGGAATTTTTTTTTTTCCCAGCATCCTTCATGTTCTCTTTCAGCCGTGGCCCCAGGAGAGGAAGCTGAAAGAGAAAGAGAAGGAGAAGAAGGAGAAGGAGAAGGAGAAGAAAAAGTCGACTTCCTCCTCCTGACGACTGTGTTTAGATAAACAGCTTCGTTTCTGCACCGATGCTGTTTCCACATCGTTCACTTCTTTTTATCATAATCTCAGACTTTTCCCACATTTGCATGAATATTATGCAGACAAACAACACACACACACACACACACACACACACACACACACAGACACACACACAGACACACACAGACACACACACACACACACACACACACGTGCACACCCACAAGATCAAAACACAGTTTGAAATGACTCCAATGGGATGTGCTGAGATTAAGGGGATTAAAAGTCGTGCAGCCCCACCAGCAGAGAGAGAGAGAGAGAGTTGTTCCCAAGGTAACGGCGCTCGCTGCTTCCTCCACCTGACACACTTCCTCCTCCTCCTCCTCCTCCTCTTCCTCCTCCTCCTCCTCTTTTTACTCCGTCAACAACACAACTCGTCACTTTGTCGTCTTCAGCGTCCAGATGTTCCAGATGTTCCAGATGTTCACACCTGGCTGCAGCCTCGGCTTCACTCTGCAGGTTTATACAGTAACACTGTGAGGAAACGTTAAAGAGGAGAAGAGATGGGAGGAAGAGGAGGAGGAGGAGGAGGAGGAGAAGAAAGTGGAGAAGGTGGAAGAGGAGAAGAAAGAGGAGGAGGAACGGGAGGAGAAGAAAGAGGAGGAGGAGTAGAGGGAGGAAGGAGGAGGAGAAGAAGAAAGTGGAGTAGGAAGAGGAGGAGGAAGAGGAGAAGAAGATAGAGGAAAGAGGAAATGAAACAGAAGGAGGAGGAGAAGAAAAAAGAGGAAGTGGAGGAGGAAGAGGAGGAAGGAGTAGGAGAAGAAAAAGGAAGAGGAGAAGGAGGGGGGAAGGAGGAAGAGAAAAAGGAACAGGAGGAAGAGGAGGAGAAGAAACAAGGGGAGGAGGAAGAGGAAGAGGAGGAGAAGAAACAGGAGGAGGAGTAGGAGAAAAAAAAGGAGGAGGAGAAGGAGGGAGGAAGGAGGAAGAGAAAAAGGAACGGGAGGAGGAGGAGGAGGAAGAAGAAAGAGGAAGAGGAGGAGAAGAAAGAGGAAGAGGAGGAGGAGAAGAAACAGGAGGAGGAGTAGGAGGGAGGAAGGAGGAAGAGAAAAAGGAACGGGAGGAGGAGGAGGAGGAAGAAGAAGAAAGAGGAAGAGGAGAAGAAACAGGGGGAGGAGGAGGAGAAGAAAGAGAAAGAGGAAGAGGAGGAGTGGCTGTTCGGCCTGCCTACCTTCCTACCTTCCTTCCTTCCTTCTTTCTTTCCCTTTGTCATTCCTTCCCTAACCCAGGAGAACAACAGGGCGTGGCGCAGTGGTTAAGGCGGCCGCCCCATGTAGAGGCTACAATCCTCAACGCAGGCGTCCCCGGTTCGAATCCCGTGTCGGGCAGACCTTTCCTTTCCCCCTCTCTCTGCCTCCCCCTTTCCTGTCTATCTATACTGTGCTATCCAAAGCCCAAAAAAATATAGGGTTAAAGAAACAAATGTACCTCTGTACAGCTTCAACACAGACGAAACCAACATGGCCGCCGTCTGGAGGAAGTGTTGACTGACTGAGTGAGTGAGTCCTTCCTTCCTTCACCTGTATCTTCTCCTTCTCCAGGTGTGGTGAGTGTGACGTGAACAGCTGGAGCTCGGCTGGAGCCAGACACCGATAACGTGTTATTGATCCGATCAGTCTGATCGATCGGCTCCATGAAGCTGCCTTCCTTCCCTCCTTCCTTCCTTCCTTTTCCCCTTCATCCTTCCTTCCTTCCTTCTCTTCGTCCTTCCTTCCTGTTTTCCCTTCATCCTTCCTCCATTCCTTCCTTCCTTCTTTCCCTTCATCCTTCCTGCCTGCCTCCCTTACTTCCTTTTTTTCCCTTTCATCATTCCTTTCTTCTTTCCCTTCGTCCTTCCTTCCTTCCTTCTTTCCCTTCATCCTTCCTTCCTTCTTTTCCTTTGTCCTTTCTGCCTGCCTTCCTTCCTTCTTTCCCTTCATCCTTCCTGCCTGCCTCCCTTACTTCCTTTTTTCCCTTTCATCATTCCTTTCTTCTTTCCCTTCGTCCTTCCTTCCTTCCTTCTTTCCCTTCGTCCTTACTTCCTTCCCTTTGTTCTTCCTTCCTTCCTTTTTGTCCCTTCATCCTTTCTTCCTTCTTTTTTTCCCTTCATCCTTCCTTCCTTCTTTTTTTCCCTTCATCCTTCCTTCCTTCCTTCCTTCTTTCCCTTTGTCCTTTCTGCCTGCCTTCCTTCCTTTTCTCCCTTCGTCCTTCCTTCCTTCCTTTTTTCACTTCATCCTTCCTTCCTTCCTTCCTTCCTTCCTTCTTTCCTTCTTTCCTTCTTTCCCTTCGTCCTTCCTTCCTTCCTTCTTTCCCTTCGTCCTTACTTCCTTCCTTCTTTCCCTTCGTCCTTACTTCCTTCCCTTTGTTCTTCCTTCCTTCCTTTTTGTCCCTTCATCCTTTCTTCCTTCCTTTTTTCACTTCATCCTTCCTTCCTTCCTTCCTTCCTTCCTTCCTTCCTTCTTTCCTTCTTTCCTTCTTTCCCTTCGTCCTTCCTTCCTTCCTTCTTTCCCTTCGTCCTTACTTCCTTCCTTCTTTCCCTTCGTCCTTACTTCCTTCCCTTTGTTCTTCCTTCCTTCCTTTTTGTCCCTTCATCCTTCCTTCCTTCCTTTTCTCCCTTCGTCCTTTCTTCCTTCCTTTTTTCACTTCATCCTTCCTTCCTTCCTTCCTTCCTTCCTTCCTTCCTTCTTTCCTTCTTTCCTTCTTTCCCTTCGTCCTTCCTTCCTCCTCCCTTCCTTCCTTCCCTAACCCAGGAGAACAACAGGAGACACAAATGTACCTCCGTACAGCTTCACCACAGATGAAACCAACATGGCCGCCGTCTGGAGGAAGTGTTGACTGACTGAGTGAGTTCTTCCTTCCTTCACCTGTAGCTTCCTCTTCTCCAGGTGTGGTGAGTGTGACATGTGAACAGCTGTGTGAGCTCGGCTGCAGTCAGACACCGATAACGTATTATTGACCCGATCGGTCTGAGCGATCGATCGGCTCCATGAAGCTGCACTGATCACCGCTTTAACGGTCAAATGAATCAACATAATAAGAGTGTGTGTTTGTGTGTGTTTGTGTGTGTGTGTTTCCATGTGTGTGTGCGACTGTGCTCTTTGTATTCCTGATGCTCTGCAGACTAATTGGATATGACGGAGGAGATAAATGCAGATGTTTTTCCCAGCATGCATTGCTCAGCTCAGCGCCAACGCCGCCACCATGCGCCGCCGCCGTGCACAGAGGGAGACAAAGAGTCGGAGCAGTTCACCATGAAAACAACAAACACAGCGAGCCAGCTCTGCAGGGTCCGGCCTCCACACTGATAACACACACACACACACACACACACACACACACATGGACACACACACACACACACACACACACACACACACACACACACACACACATAAACAGACACACACACATGGACAGGAGCATGCTCAGTGCAGTCAGGAGTCACACGGGGCCAGACAGAGTTTTACCGTTGATGATTTTGCTGAAAGACATGTCAGAACTCCTTTACCTCCTCTACCTCTAAGTACCTACACACACACACACACACTGATATACACACATACTGATACACACACACAGGCACGCAAACACACACACACACACACAAACGTTCACACTTAACATGCACCCTTCAACCCCGAGGCTGTAATCAGGGAAATGTTCTAGCAAATTTGTTGTGCAATAGCAACCCCAAAGGAGGCTGAGTAATGATGCACAACATATACACAACAGCACACACACACACACACACACACACACACACACACACACACACACACACACACTGTCATGTTGTCTGTTTGGTTGTTTTTTTTTATCACATTGATACAAACTGATTTCTGAGCTGAGTTTCACATCCACTATAACACGATCGAGTTTACATTATAGCTTGTGTGTGTGTGTGTGTGTGTGTGTGTGTGTGTGTGTGTGTGTGTGTGTGTGTGTGTGTGTGTGTGTGTGTATGTGTGTGTGTGTGTGTGTGTGTCTGATCAGATGTGACATGTTGATCAGTGATGTTCAAAGAAGCTAAAACATCAAACTCTGAAGCTGCAGAGTCACAGGACGTCAAACAGACGAGAAAATAAGAAGTTTAAACTTTAGTTCACATCAATCTGAAAGTTTCTATATTTGTGTCTGTGTGTGTGTGTGTGCCCATCCTTCTGCTTCCTTCCTTCCTTCCTTCCTTCTTTCCCTTCGCCCATCCTTCTGCTTCCTTCCTTGACCTAATCTGTTCCTTCCCTCCATTCTTTTCTTCCTATTTCCCTTCCTTCCTTCCTTCCGTCCTTCCTTCCTTCGTTCCCTACTTCTTCTTCCTTCCTCTTTTGATCCAATTGACCCAATCTGTTCCCTCCTTCCATCTTTCTTTCCTTCCTTTTCCCTTCCTTCCTTCCCCCTTCCTGCCTTCCTTCCTTCCTTCCTTCCTTCCTTTTCCCCCTTCCTTCCTTCGTTTCCTACTTCCCTCTTCTTCCCCTTTTGATCCAGTTAACCCAATCTGTTCCCTCCCTCCATCTTTCTTTCCTTCCTTTTCCCTTCCTTCCTTCCTTCCTTTTCCCCCTTTGTCCTTCCTTCCTTCCTTCTTTCCCTTCGTCCTTCCTTCCTTCCTTCCTTCCTTCCTTCCTTCTTGCCCTTCGTCCTTCCTGCCTGCCTCCCTTACTTCCTTCCCTTTTTCCCCTTGGTTCTTCCTTCCTTCTTTCCCTTCCTCCTTCCTTCCTTCCTTCTCTTCGTCCTTCCTTCCTTCCTTCCTTTTCCCCCTTCATCCTTCCTTCCTTCCTATTTTCCCTTCGTCCTTCCTGCCTAAACTTTATTTCACATCAATCTGAAAGTTTCTATATATATATTTATGTGTGTGTGTGTGTGTCTGTGTGTGTGTGGGTGGAGCTGAAAACATATAAACACACACAAAGACACACAATTACACTCAGTGGCAATAAGAAAGACACTAAAGCCATCACCTTTCCAGCCTATCACACATCTGATACACACACACTCACACACACACACACACACACACACACACACACACACACACACACACACACACACACACACACACACACACACACTCTGAGTCCTGGGATCTGATGGGAGCAGATCTTGCTTCAACACTATATTACTTTCCTGTCCTCAGGCCGACTTCCAATCGGACGCAGCTGCTGATAAACTGACTGTGATATCACACACCAGTCCTCCATCCCACACACACACACACACACACACACATATAGAAACACACACACACACAGCCCAGGCCTTTGCTCGAGGCACCATACACACACACAGACACACAAACAGACGGACGAGGCTTTTACTTCTAAAACACAGTGAAATGATTCCAGTGGCTGAGCTGGAGGATTCAGAGATCAGCGAGATAGAGGAGGAGAGGAGGGGTGTGTGTGTGTGTGTGTGTGTGTGTGTGTGTGTGTGTGTGTGTGTGTGTGTGTCTGTGTGTGTGTGTGTGTGTGTCTGTGTGTTGGGGAGGGGGGGGTGTGATTGTGAAGGAGGAGGTGGTGATGTTGAGTTGTGTTGGTGTTGTGGAGGCCACGGGGATGGAGGAGCAGAGCGATGCCGGGAGGGATGAAGAAAAAGCTGGTGAGTGGAGATAGAGGAGGAGAGGGGGGGAGGTGGGGGGGTGGAGGGGAGGAGGGGGGAGGGGGGGGTCATATGGAGAACATGTATGTTGTATGTGTTGTTGTGTGTTGTATGTATATGTGTGTAACTGTGTGTTGGAGGTGACAGGTTTCACGTCTTCATCGTCTGGTTGGACGTCGTCGTCTTCCTCCTCTGACAGACGACCAATGGGGGCGTGACCAACTAATGAAGTCAGTGATGGTGAAGAGGAGGAAGAGGAGGAGGAGGAGGAGGAGGAGGAGGGAAGAGGAGGAGGAGGAAGAGAAGAAGGCAAGAGGAGGAGGAGGAAGAGAAGAAGGCAAGTGGAGGAGGGGGAGACAAGAGGAGGAGGAGGAGGAAGAAGAGAAGGAGGCAAGAGGAGGAGGAGGAAGAAGAGAAGGAGGCAAGAGGAGGAGGAGGAGGAGGAAGAAGAGAAGGAGGCAAGAGGAGGAGGAGGAAGAGAAGGAGGCAAGTGGAGGAGGAGGAAGAGAAAGAGACAAGAGGAGGAGAAGGAGGAAGAGAAGGAGGCAAGAGGAGGAGGAGGAGGAAGAGAAGAAGGAGGGGGAGACAAGAGGAGGAGGAGGAGGAGGAAGAGGGGGAGACAAGAGGAGGAGGAGGAGGAGGAAGAGAAGGAGGCAAGAGGAGGAGGAGGAAGAGAAGGAGGCATGAGGAGGAGGAAGAGGAGAAGAAGGCAAGAGAAGGAGGGGGAGACAAGAGGAGGAGGAGGAGGAAGAGGAGTCAAGAAGAGGAGGGGGAGACAAGTGGAAGAGGAGGAGGAAGAGAAGGAGGCAAGAGGAGGAGGAGGAGGAGGAAGAGAAGGAGACAAGGGGAGGAGGAGGAAGAGAAGGAGACAAGAGGAGGAGGAGGAAGAGAAGGAGGCAGGAGGAGGAGGAAGAGGAGACAAGAGGAGGAGGAGAAGGAGGAAGAGAAGGAGGCAAGAGGAGGGAGGGGGGGAGGAGGAAGAGAAGAAGGCAAGAGGAGGAGGAAGAGAAGAAGGCAAGAGAAGGAGGGGGAGACAAGAGGAGGAGTAGGAGGAGGAGGAAGAGGAGGCAAGAAGAGGAGGGGGAGACAAGTGGAAGAGGAGGAGGAAGAGAAGGAGACAAGAGGAGGAGGAGGAGGAGGAGGAGGAGGAAGAGGAGGAGGAAGAGAAGGAGGCAAGAGGAGGAGGAGGAGGAGGAGGAGGAAGAGAAGGAGGCAAGAGGAGGAAGAGGAAGATAAGGAGACAAGAGGAGGAGGAGGAGGAAGAAGAAGATAAGGAGACAAGAGGAGGAGGAGGAGGAGGAGGAAGAAGAAGAGAAGGAGGCAAGAGGAGGAGGAGGAGGAGGAAGAGAAGGAGGAGGGGGAGACAAGAGGAGGAGGAGGAAGAGGAAGAGGCAAGAGGAGGAGGGGGAGACAAGAGGAGGAGGAGGAGGAGGAAGAAGAAGAGAAGGAGGCAAGAGGAGGAGGAGGGGGAGGAGGAGGAGGAGGAAGAGGAGGAGGAAGAGAAGGAGGAAGAGAAGGAGGCAAGAGGAGGAGGAGGAAGAAGAAGAGAAGGAGGCAAGTGGAGGAACAGGAGGAGGAGGGGGAGGCAAGAGGAGGAGGAGGAGAAGGAGGCAAGAGGAGGAAGAGAAGGAGGCAAGAGGAGGAGGAGGAAGAGGAGGAGGAGGAGGAAGAAGAGAAGGAGGCAAGAGGAGGAGGAGGAGGAGGAGGCAAGAGGAAGAAGAGAAGGAGGCAAGAGGAGGAGGAAGAGAAGGAGGCAAGAGGAGGAGGAGGAAGAGGAGGGGGAGACAAGAGGAGGAGGAGGAGACAAGAAGAAGAAGATGAGGAGGAAGAGGAGGCAGAGCATCATGATATTTACATTTTTCTCTGTGAAACTTTCTGTTCCGTCACTAAAACCTCTCCCCTCGTCCACAGGTAGGAACCATCACTTACTGCAGACTTCACCGGTTTATATGTGGAGGAGGTGCTACTGCTGCAGGTTCTCCTCTCTCTGGGGGGGTGAGGGGTGGTGGGGGGGGGTGGGGGCTGTGTCTCTGCATGAGGCCAAGCAGCCGTGAAGATCCAGCGGGGAGCAGCAGCAGCAACAAAAGACCTGCAGACAGAACCCAGCAGACACATAAATTAGATATTGAACATACAGGATGAAGAGAGAAGGCGCACACACAGAGAGAAACAATTGCACTGTATTGATGTGTAGGAAACAGAGAGGAGGGGGGAGGTGGTGGTGGTGGAGGGGGGGGTGAGGAGGAATTAACTGGATAACATTACAACAGCATATGTTGTTTGTGATAGAGACTCAAGACTGCCACTAGGCTCCTAAAGGGGCAGAGTTATGGAGAAAGCACATGACATAGATACAGGAAGTTGACTTGTCATGGGGCGTCTTTGGTTTCTAAACCGTCTTTGGCTAAGGTAGGTGGGTCCAAATTTGGGTTCTACATAGTGAAAAATGTATTATTTGACACCAAGATCATTCAAATAGGACAAGTCTTTGCAATTGCATTCCGAAATGCAATATTACTGTATCCGCATGGGCATTGAGTCCGTAGAGTCAAGTAAGTAGGCTACGCCTGAGTATGTGGGGGCCTACACACACACACACACACACACCGCGTTGTGTCATGTCCAGCTTGGAAGCCTAGTACAGGAAGATGCTACACATACTAACCCTAACACTACTACAATATACACTACCGTGCATTTTAGCCGAGTCAGACGTAACATGAACCTCTAATTTAGCAGAATTCCGGGACTGATATATGGTACAAGGAAGCCAGTGAGTAAGTCCATGGGTCCAAATTTGGATTCTACCTAGTGAAAAATGTATTATTTGACACCAAGATCATTCAAATAGGACAAGTCTTTGCGATTGTATTCCAAAATGCAATATTACTGTAGCTATATTCAATGGCGGCCATCTTGAAAAATGGCTGCCATCTTTAAAACAGGTTTTATCAAAAGAGCAATCCCCAAGGAGTATGTGTGCCAATTTTGGTGCTTGTTTCCAGAAATTAACGATCCTCCTGTAATTTGAGGTTATCTGCCCCACTATAGCTAACTAGGCTATAAACATGTAGGCTAACAACAATTTGGCCACCTTCTTAAGCATAATATTATGTTAGCTGAGCCAAGAGGTCAATGACCACTTGGTAAGTGGATTAGCACATAGGCTACGTCTTTTATGGGTGAGTGAGTTAAACTTCAGTAGCCTACCGCTAACCGCCACACGCCGTCACTTCTCCTCACTGGATTGTGGCTATACCCGCGGACCTCCGTTACACATGTAGTATAATACCAAAATATAATTGGCTGTCATTATGGCAAAGGGAATCAACAACCAAACTCAACCAGCTCATTAGTTAGCTTATTATCAGGCAAGTGCCCTGGGTTAGCTTTTAAACTGTGCTAATTATGCTAATGTTATTTAAAAGTGACATAACCTACACCAACGTCCCTGAGTGTTAGCGCTAATTAGCAGGTGTTTGGATTCACCAGCTGGATTGACAGTTTAGGTTGTTAACTAGCCAATTAATTAGCTCGGCCCACAATGCTATCGATGCAGAAGTGTGTGTTCACTTTAAGTATGAACCAAAGTCCCAGCTGCCACAAATTACGTTGATATTCAGCTTGGCCTTTGGTGTTTTGAGAGGCACTTTTTTTGACCATATTTGGATTAGTTAGGAGTTAGGGGGCAGAGTCAGAACAGATAAAATGTTCACAAGCACAAAACAGCTTTGTTTTGACGTTTTACCCTTTTAACCAGCCAATTGTAATCTGAGGCAGACAAGGCATAAAGTGAACATTTGTGCCAAATTTGAAGACGTTGCTGAGACATCATGTCCATAAATATGACCACAGCTCTGCCTGTCGCTGGGCAGGAAAAAAAGAAAATCACAAATGTTATAAAAATAACAATGAACAAACAGCGAGTGAATAAAAAATGTACAAATGCAAATGTTGAGTCTGCAGGTCCTGTCTCCTCTGATAGAGCAGTCAGTGTGTGTGTGTGTGTGTGTGTGTGTGTGTGTGTGTGTGTGTGTGTGTGTGTGTGTGTCGGCAGACAGCGTATTATGAAAAGAATAACAGCTCTGTTCAGTTCCCATCGGTTTCTATTCCCCCAAAATGAGAATCACTGGAGTGGAGCAAACACAGATCTGGGAGTTTCATATTCGACAAATAAACTCATATGCATCTATCCATGCAGCAAACACACACACGAACACACACACACACTTTAACTCCTATAGAAGTGGGTCCTTCCTCCTCGTTTCAAACCTCAGGACAAATAAAGAAAATGTTTACGAGGAGACGAGTTATTAAAACTCTCCAACATTTAATGATCTTTCTGCTCAGGTTTGGACGCGTCGAGCTGCAAACGTCTTCATGATGACTCTCCGTCCTGGAAATTAGGTTTCTGTGCTAATTTGCTAATTTGCGGCCGCAGCAGATGATGCTCACATACACTCACGTGGTTTCCCTTCAACTAAACGTAATGAGAAGGTTTTAATGAACCAATCTGCAAAACAGCAAAACGTCGAACCAGCGAACGCATCAGCGAGACGTTCAATGACAACACGTTTTATTTGTTTTCCAGACCACACACACAGCAGCTGAACAAGAAGACCTTTTTCTAATTAGCAGGAGATTGGACGTGCAGCTGAGGCTGATGGGAAGTTCTGGTCATGAATCTGAGTAATTGGACAAGTGGATGGTAGGATATGTAAATATGACCTGCAGGTGGCGCTGCAGGAGAATCAGACGATCTCTAAGGTCGTTAGGGTTTGTTACAACGCCACTAATTATTATTACCGCCATTAATAATGTAATAAATGTTCACCTCATGATGTAACAACGCTACATTTTGTAATAATCTGCCACATTTTGTAATAAAATTCTTGAACTCAATATGTAAAGTTGTTACGTAATGCACCAAAGTATAACAAAATGCGGGTGTTGCACTTTTTTTATGAAAACAATATAATAATTTGGTGCATTATGTAACAACTTATTACAAAATGCAGCAAAGTTTATTGCGTTCAGGAATTTTATTACAAAATGCAGCATTATTACATATTGCGGCGTTATAACAGGGTTCAACATCAACCTTTCTTCTCAGTCCTTAGTTCCAATAGTTATGGAGATGAAACAAAAAAGGAAGGAAAGGAGGAAAAGCTGCTTCTTCTACTCTTCTACTCTTCGTCGTTTGTAACTAATTTGACGGACAAAACTTCAGTGAATTTATTCTGATTAACTGCTTGATGCTTGTAAACACATGTTTTAATTGGATCAATTTATTTCACGTCCATGTAAACGGTGAAGTTGGAATTTCCAATCAGAGTGAATGATTATAATCAGATTAGAAAAAAAAAAAACTTGGCTTGGTAAACTTGGCTATTGTCCCTCCAGTTTTGTTACCATGGAGATTCACCCTTTAAACCCACTGGCGGACAAAGATAACAAAGATGATTGTGTTTGGCTGTGATATATAATTATATGTGTTGTATTTTCCATCACTTGTATCTCTCTTGTGAATGTATGTTTCCACTTTTAAACCATTTTTAAAAAAAGATTTGATGTAATTGTTTTTGTTTTTTTTATCATTTATTCATTTTATACATGGGTTTCTTCAAGAATTCATGTTAAAATGTTTCATACCCACTGACCTGCAGATGTGTGTGTTTGTATATGTGTGTCCTGTAAAATGTCCATTATATTTTTCCCAATACATTTTATTGATCGTTGGCTGCTGGAGGCCGTTATCGTCGTTGTCTGAGGGTCTAATTATGAGCGAGTTAGCGAGCTCCATCAGCCTGTTCGCCCTGTGGCTGATTAACAAAATAGAAAAACTGAAGGCAGAGGTCAGAGGTCACCAATCACTCTGACAGCCCTGAGTGATGAGGTCAAGATTTCCCATCAGTAACACTGATGTCAGATGATTGACAGATGAGATGAGACAACACGACACGGTGACTTTATTATCCCTCATCTGAACCGAGCATCTTCTAATATCAATACACATGTGTCCAGATGTTTATAGACTTTATGCAGCAGAGGTTTAGGGGTGTTGGTATATGTTATCGCTCCCATTGATTATTAATCATCATTATCTAAATAACTATGATGTGAAAATGTCACCGTATGCAGACGATACACAATCATACATCTCTGATTCTCAACGCAACAAGACTTCTTATCTTGCTTTTAGTCTCACATAGGGATGTCACGATTACAGATTTTCTAGGTACGATTATTGTCAGAGAAATAATCACGGTATTACCATTATCATGATTATTATACATTAATTAATTTCAAACACTATTAATGTGTAAAATCAAATATAGTCAAAATATAATTACATTACTAATTATTTACACAAAGTATCTATTAAAATATGACCAATTATTAAAGTGTTTGAAATATATAAGTCATTAATTGTCATCTATACCAAATGTTTAAGTTAATTTGAATCTTTTTTTTATTATTACAAATGACACTGACTCTAACATTTAAATTCCTACCAATTCAATGCTACGTTAGGTAAATTGACCAGTATCTAAACATTTACCTTTATTCTGGCGCACATCTGCCAATACGGTTCCGACATAATCTTTTTTTGGAAAGTGACGGTATTTAGGAATCCTTACGATCAATTAATTGTGGCTTTTAATACCGCGATTAATTGTGAAAACAAGTAATCGTGACATCCCTAGTCTCACAGCATTTGTTGTTATTGTTTCTTTTTAGCGACGGTCATGAACACAACAATGTTTTCATCTAGGTAAGATCAGTAAAAATTTGACTGTTTGAGGCTGAGACATGATTTTCTTAAATGTTTTTTTTTACAGAGCTATTTCAACACAAGATTGCAGTAATTTCAAAGCTGCAGTTAAGATATTAACTAATGTGAAAAATTATCATCCCTGTGTTATTCAATCATAAGTCCTCCAATTGTCCACAGCAATTGTTTCCTAGTATACAGGAGATCTGCTGTTTTCTGTTTCCACAGCCTTACACTAGAAATATGTTAGAGTTTAGGCTTTCTCTTCTCCTATTAAAACCTCCACATTCTGCAAAAAAAAAAGCAGCACGACCTCCGTGTCCTTTACCGGTGGCTACAGCCCCGTGGGCACAATGCATTTGGATTACGCCGAGAAAATGGGAAAGTCAATGATCTCACTGTATAAACCTGAACTCTTTAGACCGGCTCAGGAGCGTCGGTCCATTACTGACAGATTAATAATTCAGGGAAGTTAATGAAGAAGCCTGCTGTGCATCAAAAAGCCTGCGAAACTGCAGCTGCAACACACACATACACACACACTCCTGCTGCTAAGGGAATTTAACTGAAAATATACTTTCTCACAACAGGTGTAAGTGACATGATTGTTGTTTGGCAATTTTGGAATCTGTGTGCACCTCAACCAGCTCGGCGTGAGAGTTTCTTACTGGGAGGTGTGATGAGCAGAGAGCCTGTGGTTTGTTCAGACATGTCTGTAATAACACAACAGAGAAAACAGACAAGTTAGAGGGACCATTTCAGACCAAACCGTTGGCTTTTTCATCTGTGGATGAAACCGTGACTCAGTTTCAGATCAGTTCAGAGAGTCGTCGTCGTCACGACTCACGGCTGCGTTTTAAAGCCGGGCGACACCTAGTGGCCGTAGTGATGATTACAGGAGGGAAGGGGGGATCGTGTTTAATTTTTATTACTGTTTCCATGAGCTCTGCTGCATGTTTGTCATTGTAACCATAGCAACAGAGGTTTGGAGCACCTGTTGTCATTTCCGTTCAGGATTCAGGGCTGAAAGGCTCCAACGACTCGAGTTAGTCAAAGGTGAGAGGTTTGTAGATGTGTTCGCCTGGTGTCAATCTGAATAAAAACACTTCTTCTTCTTTTTTCTTCTCTCCTCTTGAATCAGCTCTATCCTGCTCAACACAAAAATAAAAATGACAATAAATGAAACAAGTCAAAGGAAGTTTGAAGTGAGATGCAGCTGAACAGCCAGAGACAGCCGCTGCCTCTCACAGAAACAACATCAACACACACACACTCACTGTTGAGTGTAAATCACAACAGAGTGTGAGAAGTGTCACGGGCGATGACGCACCAAACACTGAGCTGCCAACAAACCTTCAGGAAAGAAACACATCATGCGACCGTGATAACCACTGAACTCTGGGAACATTAAACTAAACCATTGTTATAGAAGATCTCTGATCCTGAAGGCCACTACAACCTTCTCAATACAACCTCCTTAATGACCTGCAGAACCTCTCCAAGGAAGACCCATGGGATCTCTGTAAGTACAATACATTCAACCACAATGTAGAATTACTTAAGGACCTTATCAAGTACTAGAACAGAAGAACAGCTAAAACTCCCCCAACCATCTCTACAACCTCCTCAATTACCAATAAAACACTAAAAACCTCCAAAAGGATCACAAGAACTCCTTCAAGGACAACTGAACTTCTTCAAGGTCCTTCATTTAATATCCTAAGGGACACCTAGACCTTCATCTAGAACCACTTAAATGATGACTAAACCTCCTCTGGGACCACTAGAACTCCTTCAAGGACAACTGAACTTCCTAAAGAGCCTCTATTACCTTCTCAGGTAGCACAAGAACACCATAAGGGAAACCTAGAACTTCTACTGGAACGTCCCCAATGATTGTTAAATATATTAGACCCATAAAACCTCCTAAAGAACCAATAGAGCTCCTTCAAGCACCAATAAACCTTCTCGGTTTACTCTAGAACATCCTTCATCTAGAACTTCAATGATGACTAAACTTCCTTGTAGACAACTAGAGCCCCTTCAAGGACAACTGGACATCTGAAAAAGTTCAGTAAAACCTCCCTAAAACCTCCTGAAGGACCACTACAACTCCTAAAAGCATCAATAAACTTCCTAAAGGACCTCCTTTACCTTCTCGGTTACTTCTAGATCATCCTCAGGGACACCTGGAACTTCATCTAGAACTTCACGGGCGGCAGTGGCTCAGGTGGTAGAGCGGGTCGTCCAATGATCAGAGGGTTGGGGGTTCGAATCCCTGAATCTCCTGATGGGTCGTGGTTCGCGCCTTGCATGGCAGCTTCCGCCATCAGTGTGTGAATGTATGGGTGAATGTGATGTGTACTGTAAAGCGCTTTGGGTATCGTTGAGATGGAAAAGCGCTATATAAATACAGACCATTTACCATTCATTGATGGCTAAACTTCTGAAGGAACCACTAGAACTTCCAAAAATATCTACTCAATGACGTGTAAACCTCATGAAGGTCTACCAGAACCCTTCTGATCCTTGCAAATTCCGAGGACACCCTAAAGAAGTTAACAATAAACCACAAAACCCTGATCCTAAACAAACATAAGAACCTCTTAGGAGCATTGAAATCTCTTTAGTGGTGACTAAACCTTTAAGAACGTAAAGGACCTATATAAAAATGAGCCCAGCTTCCTCCTAAAGACCACAAACAGCTTGTTCCAGCGTCTCATAGATGTTTTTCTGGTGTCTTGTTGTGTTGTTGAAGGTCACAGTGAACGGTTCCACATTATTTACACACTCATCAAACCAACCAGCGACGCCCCCTGACCTGGTTTATTCAGCCTGTTCCTTTAACATGTTGCATGTGTGTGTGTGTGTGTGTCTGTTTGATGGTGCATTATGAATTATCATGCCACATAAAGCTGTGTGGACATGCATGAATATTAACCACATGTGCACAGATGCATCAATATCAAAGTGAAACAGCAAGAAGCATCATCTGTTTCTCATTTTATATAAAAAATACGGAATAAAACAAAGTGAAAAATCCTCAGAGAAAGACGCAGAAGGGATTTTCGATGCTTTAGAGATTGTTTGCAGAGAATAAAACCCCGGGAGCAGGAAGCCATGTAAAGGTGAAGTGTGTGTCTGAGGAGATGTGGGAGTGTGTAATTACAGCATGTGAAGCCTGTTCTTGTCTTTACCTGTGGTGAGAGGACACACAGAGGACGGAGACGCGGCGTCGACTCTTATCACCGCCGCTCAGAGTGTTTGTCAGGTTTCGCTGCTGCTGCTGTAATCCAGCGCTCTGCTTCATAAACTGTACAGGACAATGTAATTACACAGAGACAGACATGTTGCAGCTGTCTGAGAGGACACATCGACACACATAGACACACACATACCTCTCTAATGAACATGTTACATACGTGTGTGGTCATTAACAGGATGTAAACTCTGATCTTTCGCATCGAACACGTTTGTTCTGTGTGTGGTTTTTCTTTCAGTCTTAAGCTGATTATCTGCAGGTCTAAAATAGGTCAAATCAGCGGCGCTCATGTTTTTTGCCACAAGGGAGCTAAATTTATGTCTTGTTTTTTCTTGTTTTTTTTTTTCTTTTTTTCTTTTTTTGATGTGCACCAACCAACCAAACAAAACCCACGACCAAACGGGCCATGCCTGCAGAGTTCAGGCTTCACTTCGGCTGACAGGGAGGTAAAAGGTTTGTGATATAGCCAGGAGCCGGACCCGGGCCGGGGCCTCAAATGTGACAAATGCAATTTTAAACCGCAGCTCAGAATAAACCGGGGGAGCGGAACGAGACACGTAATTGGTTAGATGCTCTGATTTTTTAGCGTGTTAGAAATGAATAAAAATAATGTTTTCACTTGGTTTTTCGATGAGTGAGTCAGGACTCGTCGGACTAATGAATTCAGACTTTTCTGTCCTGGTTGACACGCACACACACACACACACACACACAGACACCAACCTCCAGGCGGCTTCGCACTGAAATAAAACACTAAATTAAAACAGCTAATGAGCAGCTAATCAGGAAGTGACTTAAGAGTCTTAAGCTCTGATCTCCCGGGGTCCGGGGGTCTGGGTCGGGCCCGTCTGAAGGGATCACCAGAGAAGAAAGAAGAAAATTAACTGATCTGGTGTCAGTTCATTCTGTCGAGCTAATGAACTAAACGATCCGACTATAATTAAAACTGTGTCCTGATGAAAGTGAAGATGAACGGACTGTATGAAGTGTTCAGGTGGTGAATGTGCAGCTCACAACTTGTCCACCAGAGCGTTGTGGAGTTGTTGGATTGTGTATTTGATGAGTTTGATGAGGGAAACCAAGAAATCCCATGAGCCTCCGTAGCGTAGCTCTGAGCAGCTCACCGCTCTGCTCTGCCGTTCTAAAAATAGCTTGCACCGACAATTAAAGGTAACAAACCTACTGCTACAACTATAGGGATTATGGCAATGGACCAGTTTGCCAAAATGTTGAACTATCCCTTAAAGGAAATTCAGTTTTAAGTTTGTAGAAGTTTGTGACGACACAGTGTGACAGGTGATGATTTTACTTAAATCCATGATGTAATAAACTGATGGAAATGATGAAATCACAAAGGTGTTGATGGAAAAGCGTAAAAACTTGAATAGAAGTAAAGAACTATCAGACATGTACTTCAATGAAAAAAGGAAGGTTTTAAAGGAATAGTTCACCAAAAAATGAAATTCAGTCATTAGTGACTCACCCTCATGCTGATGAATAGTCAGTGAGTAGTTTTTTATTCCTCAAAGTGCATCTGGAGACCAGGAAGGCCAGTTCTTAGTCCAACAAAAATCCTTATATGGTAGTCAATAGCACCCGACACAAAAATGTCCATAAAACTACAGAAAAACCTTGTAATATTCCTCCACACTGCTCGTCCACTGCAATCCAAGTGTCCTGAAGGGAGATAGTCCAGAGTTTACTGGAAACTAGTCATTTAGGACATTTTTACAGCCTAAACAGTCCTGTATTGAATTTGCTTATGGGGCGCTCTCTCGCGTTCATGCACGTGAACGTCAGAGCACAATCCAGGACTGTTTAGGCTGTAAAAATGTCCTAAATTACGTCGTTCTGAGTAAACTCTGGACTATCTCCCTTCAGGACACTTGGATTGCAGTGGACGAGCAGTGTGGAGGAATATTAAATGGTTTTTGTGTAGTTTTATGGACGTTTTTGTGTTGGGTGCTCTTGACTCTCATATAAAGTTTTCGTTGGACTACGAACCGGCCTCCCGGGTCTCCAGATGCACTTTGAGGAATAAAAAACTACTCTGGAGTATTCATCAGCATGAGGGTGAGTCAATAATGACTGAATTTAATTTTCCTTTAAGTGAAAAAAAAGGTTGTTTAATGTCCTGTATGTATCTGATGATCTGAAACATCACGTCATTGTCCACATCAACTCAGCTGCACAGTAAAAAGATGATGAGTCTTTATCAGATATCAGTTAACTGAACAATAACTCACTGTGATTTTGAGCAGATGTTGGTGCTGATAGACACATCTGGATCAGCTCTAAACGCTGCTCTCTGGTTCAGGCCCAGTGCAGCTTCCTCCTCCACCTTCAGCTCCTCTCAGGTGACTTTCACAGGTGGAGAACTTTCCCCGAGCAGCGTCAGGACATCGTCCCCTCTCCGCTCGGCTGAAGAGACGACATCACGGCTGCTGCTTCTGCTGCTGCTGCTTTGAACTGACAGTAAACACATCAAATATGCATGAGGAGGTGGGGGGGGTGTAAATATCTAAGAATCTCTCTTCTGTGGTTTAATCCTAAAAAAGTGTTTAGCACGAACTGACAATGACACACTCCGGTGACGGTGCAGAGCTCTGCCTCCGTCTCACAGTCGACTCCCTGATTAACAGAGATTAACATCAAAACCACAAACAGCCGGAGTTCACGGGAAGTATCAGAGCTGCAGGAGGAGTTATTAAAACACCCTCATCCTCTTCATCATCATCATCATCATCATCATGACACTGCTAAACGAGCAGTTAAACAATCTACACCGCTACTAGATGTCCCAGAAGAGCACCTGCTGCATCTCAGGCCATAATGTTTTAGCAGTAGGTTTGTTACCTTTAATTGTCGGTGCAAGCTGTTTTTAGAACGGCGGAGCAGAGCCGCGAGCTGCTCAGAGCTACGCTACAGAGGCTCATTATGGGATTTCTTGGTTTCCCTCATCAAACTCATCAAATACACAATCCAACGACTCCACAACGCTCTGGTGGACAAGTTGTGACCTGCACATTCACCACGCTATGAGATAATAACACAACGTTACCAGACAGAGTTGTTTTAGAGGGAAATACAGAGACTGCTTGATGAAAAACTGTCCCTGAAGGCAACGCGCATCAGCATTTTTGCATGAATTTCCCTCTAAAACAACTCTGTGTGGTAACGTTGTGTTATTATCTCATAGCGTGGTGAATGTGCAGGTCACAACTTGTCCACCAGAGCGTTTTGGAGTTGTTGGATTGTGTATTTGATGAGTTTGATGAGGGAAACCAAGAAATCCCATGAGCCTCCGTAGCGTAGCTCTGAGCAGCTCACGGCTCTGCTCCGCCGTTCTAAAAACAGCTTGCACCTACAATTAAAGGTAACAAACCTACTGCTATGACTATAGGGATTAACATTAGCCGTTCTTTAGCTTGGCTACTTAGCAATAAGTTGGTGCTAAGTCAGTGGAAAAGCAAAGAACTGGTGCTAAATCCGGACTAGCACTAGAAAGCTAACATTAGCAACATTTAGTGACCAGTTAACGTAAGTTTAGCCAATGTTAGTGGCTGAGAACAGTCATGTGACATCATGAAGCATCAAGGTTCAGACCCACTGGACCGATGGAGCTGCCACCGAGTTCATCAGCTGGAGGTTAGTGAGCTGTCTTCTCCTCTTCTTCTTTCTCTTCTCCTCTCTTTTTACCAGAGAGCAGCTCCTGGTGTTTACCTCCACGTTCGTTCACCACTAAACACCACAGATGTCTGCAGCTCCATCAGCTCAGCTGTCACCAATTACTGTCTGTCAGAGAGCTGATGGAGGAACAACAACATGAAACTCCTCTTGTTTGTGTCGGTTTGTGAGGCACTGATGTGATATCTGATCAATAATTTAAGGTTTTAACTTGAAGAGTAAGTGTTTGAACTAAAAATCTTCAGACTTTGGATCAAACAGACGATGAAAACAAAGAGTCGGAGCTTTTGTTCCAATGTGTCAGACGTTTAATCAACAGTTAAAGCTCAGTGTTTCTTTTTCTTCTGTGTTTTATTTTGAAGTGTATTTTTCCATCTCCTCTCTTAGCTTCTCTCTGGCGGTCTAGGAAACAACAGGTCGGTGTCAGCCAATCAGAAGAGAGGAGGAGGAGGCTCTGAGGCTCTCTTCTGGTTGGCTGACTGCTTTCTGAATGATCCAATAAAAAATAGAGCAGATTTCAGAATAAAACACTCAGAGAAACTAAATCCTGCAAAGTTGTTGGATGGTGGGTCCAGGTGGTGAGGGGGCGGGGCTTTGTTGTGACATCACAAAGTGACAGGAAGTCCTGACGGCTGGTTTTAAGGCTCAGTTTCTGAATACAGGCTGTGTGCATTTCTCTGTGGACTGAGGCTTTGATACTTTCACAGTATTAATATAGAACCTAGAGCTGCTTTATAATCACACTACACATGGACATCTACCTTTATACTGTATGGAGCTTTAACACAAACATCTACCTTTATACTGTATGGAGCTTTAACACAAACATCTACCTTTATACTGTATGGAGCTTTAACACAAACATCTACCTTTATACTGTATGGAGCTTTAATACAAACATCTACCTTTATACTGTATGGAGCTTTAACACAAACATCTACCTTTATACTGTATGGAGCTTTAACACAAACATCTACCTTTATACTGTATGGAGCTTTAACACAAACATCTACCTTTATACTGTATGGAGCTTTAACACAAACATCTACCTTTATACTGTATGGAGCTTTAACACAAACATCTACCTTTATACTGTATGGAGCTTTAATACAAACATCTACCTTTATACTGTATGGAGCTACAGACATCTACCTTTATACTAATAGAGACATATAAATATCTATATAGTTGTATATAATTAGTGTGTTTTGTCCAGATAAAAACAGCGTCTCTTGGTTCTGCTTTCATTCGTCCTCCTTCTGTCTCTCTCTCTCTCTTTCTCTCTGCAGCTCTTTCAGTCTGAGCGCTCTGCTGGAAGCAACGTGGTGGAGGAAAGTTGTCATAACAGTGTGATGGTCTGGGGGCTGTGTATGTGTGTGTGTTAGTGTGTGTATATGTGTGTGTGTGTGTGTGTGTGTGTGTGTGTGTGTGTGCGTGCTGCAGGATGGTGGTGAACGGCAAATGGCCATCGCGGCTCCGCTTCGCCAAAACAAATTACTTGGAGCTGCTGGCGGCGATCGTGGCCCTGAAACATTTTCAGCCATTTCTCCACCACTGTCACATTTTGATAAGCTCTGACAGCTGCACAACAATGCCTTACATCAGCACACACACACACACACACACACACACACACACAGATAGACACACACACACACACACAGACAGACACACACACACACTGCCTGCCACTGTAAGCGTCACTGCGTGTGGGATCAGCAGGTTCACAGACTCTTCACTCTTCACAGTAAAACAAACGGAGCTGCTGATCACTGCACATCACACACACATCACACACACATCACACACACATCACACACACATCACACACACTCTGAGACACGTGATTGGATGCAGGTAGTTGCACCTGTGCACACACACACACACATATATACACACACACATACCGTACACACACTCTGGTTATTATTTGTGTCAACATCTACTGGATTAAAACGTTCACATTCAGGAAGCTTAACCCTCCTGTTGTCCTCCTGGGTCAAGGAAGGAAGGACGAAAGGAAAGAAGGACAAAGGGAAAGAAGGAAGGAGGGAAGGAAGGAAGGAAGGACAAAGGGAAAGAAGGAAGGATAAAGGGATAGAAGGAAGGAAGGACAAAGGGAAAGAAGGAAGGATAAAGGGATAGAAGGAAGGATGGAAGGAACGAAAGGAAGGAAGGACAATGGGAAAGAAAGAAGGAAGGAAGGATAAAGGGATAGAAGGAAAAAGGAAGGAAGGAAGGACAAAGGGCAAGAAGGAAGGAAGGACAAAGGGAGAGAAGAAGGAAGGAAGGATAAAGGGATAGAATGAAGGATGAAAGGAAGGAAGGACAAAGGGCAAGAAGGAAGGAAGGACAAAGGGAAAGAAGGAAGGAAGGTCGGATAAAGGGATAGAAGGAAGGAAGGAAGGACAAAGGGAAAGAAGGAAGGAAGGTCGGATAAAGGGATAGAAGGAAGGAAGGAAGGACAAAGGGAAAGAAGGAAGGAAGGAAGGATAAAGGGATGGAAGGAAGGAAGGAAGGGAAAGAAGGAAGGATAAAGGGATAGAAGGAAGGAAGGAACGAAAGGAAGGAAGGACAATGGGAAAGAAAGAAGGAAGGAAGGATAAAGGGATAGAAGGAAGGAAGGACAGAGGGAAAGAAGAAGGAAGGAAGGATAAAGGGATAGAACGAAGGAAGGAAGGACGGAAGTAAGGACAAAGGGAACGATGGGAGGAAAGAAGGAAGGAAAAAAGGAAAGATAGATGGAGGGAGGGAACAGATTGGGTCAAAAAAAAGAAGGAAGAAGTAAGGACGAAGGGAAGGGAGGGAGGGAGGGAGGGAGGGAGGGAGGGAGGGAGGGAGGCAAAAAGGATTGTGGAAAGAAGGAAGGGAAAAGGGAAGAAAAGAAAAATGGAGGGAGGGAGGAAACAGACCAGGTCAACTGGATCAAAAGAGGAAGGAAGAAGTAAGGACGAAGGGAAGGAAGGAAGGAAAGAAGCAAGAGAAAAAGGATTGCTGAAAGAAGGAAGGGAGAGAGGAAGGAAAGAAGGAAAGAAGCAAGGGAAAAAGGATTGCTGAAAGAAGGAAGGGAGAGAGGAAGGAAAGAAGGAAAGAAGCAAGGGAAAAAGGATTGTGGAAAGAAGGAAGGGAGAAAGGAAGGAAAGAAGGAAGGATGGAGGAAGTGAACAGAAGGACAACAGGAGGGTTAATGTGAACTCTTTTGTCCCTGTCGGGCCCCTGTACTGTAGGGACGATGACTCAGCTCCTCCTGTGATCTGATTGGTCGGTAGTTTGGCTGCCTGAACATATTAATATTTACACATATTCAACATGTTCATACTTTTCCAAGACAGATGGAGAAAACACATGTTGTTATGTAAATTGTGGTGCCTGACACACACACACTACAACTGACTGCTTTTCTTTCTTTTTTTTTTCACTTTCAACAAACTATGACTCATCGTTTCAGTGATAAAACAGATCTCAACATTGTTTTGTTTTTTTCTTCTGGAGTGTTAAATGTGACTCATGTCAGAGACTTTTCAGTGGTTCGATAATTGATTTATTCAAAAAAGAACAAAAAAAAAACAGAACAAATGAATGTGAACTGTTTCATTTTCATCTGAATATAAACCGAAGTTTGAAAAAGTGTGAACTCACACACGCACACACAGTTTAAAGGGATAATTCACCAATCATCTACTCACCGTCATGCCAAGGAAGGGTTTGGAGAACTTTCAGAGTCATCAAAACTCTTTAGTTTAGTTTATTTATTTATTTCATTCATTTATCGAGCATAAAAACAAAAAATAAAATAAAACTCGTAAAAAATAATGACAATACTGTAACTCTTGAATGAAAGGGAGCAGAAAGAAGCGAACTTATATTGTCTACCCCTTGTTACAAAGAATTAATTCACAAATTAGATGATACCTACATCCAAGCATCTTACCTACACCTAGCCTACATCTTAGGGTTAGGGTCAGCATCAGTTACCATGGTGATATAGCTGGGCAACAACAGGACAGAAAACCTGGAGTTAAACCTGGAGTAACCTTGGTAATAATAAAAAAATAATAATAATAAACTTTATTTATAGAGGACTTATCAAACTGTTTAAAGCCCCTGTACAGACTTTTCATTTAGTGTTGATTTTGGCGGCCCCTGTGGACGAAAGCGGCTGAATGAAGACTGCATTTCCCACTGTCGTGAAGACGTTTGTCTGGCCGGCGCATGTAGATTTGTTTTGGAAACGTCGGAAAGAAGACGGGACTTGCTTCTTCTTTTTTTTTAGCAGCGTAATGTATCTATTCGTATGGTTTCACCAGTGGCCCGACCCGACCGTGCCTTCCAGAGGTATAGAATTAGACTACTTAGAAATAGCGTACAGTATCTTCACACTGATGGACTCATTTGCTGTTGTAGGTAACAGAGACACATCAGCAGAAACCAGAGACTTTTGCGTATCCAGTTAAAAGCTCTGTACAGGTGCTTTAACAGAGAAAAATAAGGATATAGAGTTATAAGTTATAAAGTTATAGTTGTGTAGAAACAAAGAGGTAGAAACAGAGGAAATCAGCAACTCAGATAAAATCAGGAAATGCTAAACGAAAGAAATGTGTTTTAAGTAAAAGACTGAAAAGAAGGTAACCTGAGGGGGCGTGAGTTCATCTCATGGCGTCGACCTCAGCTGTTCACAATCATGAGCAGTGAAATAGTGTGTCTGTGTGTGTGTGTGTGTGTGTGTGTGTGTGTGTGTGTGTCCTTCAGTCTCCTTTCCGACCACAGATGGAAGTGTGTCTCTCTCCCCTTCATCAATATTTATCATCGGCCTCTTTTAGAGCTGGACACACATGGGGCCCGGGCTGCAGGGGCCACTAATGTCCCCCGGGCAGACCATGATAATTCCTCTCTGGCTGCAGGAGGATGGAAATCATGTGGTTTGGTCGGTCTCCTCTCCTCTTTTCTCCTCTCTTCTCCTCTCCTCTCCTCTCCTCTGCCAGGGTCCTCTCCGCTGCAGCCGCCAAGAGGGAAGCGAAGCATCGGGCTCCAGATCAGGACTCTGTGTTGGTGACAATAAAAACAGAGCTCGTCATCCGGCCTCTGTGTTCTGGTTCTTGAACGCCTCTCTGGACCAGGAAGGACGCTCTCTCTGTCTCTCCCTCTCTGTCTGCACCTGCCATGTGGCATTCTGGGATGGATCCTGATGGACCGGTTGCGGTGGCGATGGCGGCGGCGGCGGCGCTGCCAGATCATGATGGACCCAGACCACAGGCTCCCAGTTTACAGACTGGTTACTCATTATGGGACCTTTAATTCTCTTGTTGGGATAAAAAATATTCAGTAACTCTTTAATTTACAGGCTGTTAATTATATGACAATGTCTAGATATAGATAGATAGATAGATAGATAGATAGATAGATAGATAGATAGATAGATAGATAGATAGATAGATAGATAGATAGATAGATAGATAGATAGATAGATAGATAGATAGATAGATAGATTAATTGCATCTTAAAGGTATAATATGTAGGAATTCCCCCCATCTAGCGGTGCGGTTGCGTATCTGAACGTATTCTTGATGTTGCATTCACCTGAAATCGGGCAGACGTCACACAGACAACAGACGCTGCATGTAACAGGATAAACAAGCGTCTATGTAAACAAGTGGTCCGCCAGCACGAGGCAAAACAACACAGGCGTGACAATATGTTGTCATGGTGATGTGGTATTGTTTTACCGTCTTTCTCTGGTGGAGTAAAATGACATCCGGTTGGTTTGCCGACGGCCGTCTGCCTGACTGCACCTGAATGCAACACCAGTGCCTCCGTCCTTCCTCACACTACACAGTGGTGACAGTTTTAACAGGCCGAGCCCACAGCTCCGCTCAGTTTCCATGGTTACCTACGGTCACGCTGCCACTCAACATAAAAAATGGCGATGCAACATGGCCGCCTCGGTTCGGTGCGTCGCCCACTTATGTATTTGTAACGACTTGTAACTCATTCTAAGGTACGAGAAAGCTTTCATTTGTATGCGGGTGTGATTCAACTTCAGTGAAATACGTATTTGTGAAAGACATATTTGATTTTTGCTAATAAAAAGTGTGCGGAGATCTTTTTCTTCAGTTTGGACACTTTGGATGCCTCCAGCACCTTGGCAGAGAGCCACCCGGGTGAAGCAGCAGCCCCCTTTTTGCTAATAAAAAGCCAAATAAGTTACATACTGGGGCTTTAATGTCTAGAAACAGCCTAGAAATAACGGTCAGATTCATACTAATGTTGAAAAATATAGCCAAGAAATAACGATTGACTGTGTAAAAATAATTGATTGTATTAAATGCAAGGACTTGGTGGAGAAAAATTCTGTCCTTTCCCAAAAAATTTGCCTTTATGAAAAATACATGACATGAAATTGTTATTTCTAGGCTATTTCTTGACATACGGCCTGTAAATTAAAGGGTTAACAAATGTTTCCCAGTAGCTTCTGTGTTAATGTTCTCCACACTATAATTCACTGAAAGCTCTGGTGGCGTTGGCTCATACATTACTGTCTAACGTGATGGTGCTTTCACTGACAGTTTAAAAAAAAAAAAATCTCCCCTGTGTGTTCAGTTATTTGAGACACGGTGTCCTCTGGGAGTTGCTGTAATGATGCTATAAATACTGCAGCAGGTAACTGTAGTGATGTTCAAAATGGGGATATAAGCACCTCAACTGTTGGCGTTTATTCATCTGGGGCCTTGAATTTAAAAAAGAAAAAAGAAAAACCTTGAAACCTTCAATCAGGAAACATCTCAGTGATTCTACTTTTAGTTTTTAGCTTCATTTGTGCAACATCTGATATGTGATGTTGGATTTCTGCATAAAATACAATATTTATGCAAACTATGAACCAAAACTTATGTGAGAATTAACCGCCTACTTCTTCAGGCTCCTTTAGAGCCCTGCAGACCCACGGGGGCCCGGCCCCTCATGTAGATTCTGGCTCACTCCCGATCTGCATGTATGAGGCCACGGCTGGCCACATCTGTAACAGCTGTTTTCACAGTATGAAGCTCAAAATATGACGCTATGGTGATCTGGAAAGCATCAAACACAAAAACAGAGTTGTTTTAGAGGTCAATTCATGCAAAACCACTGATGCGCATTCCTGTTGGGGGCAGTTTTTCATCAACAGTCTCTGTATTTCCCTCTAAAACAACTCTGTCTGGTAACGTTGTGTTATTATCTCATAGCGTGGTGAATGTGCAGGTCACAACTTGTCCACCAGAGTGTTTTGGAGTTGTTGGATTGTGTATTGGCAAACTGGCCCATTGCCATAATCCCTATAGTCATAGCAGTAGGTTCGTTACCTGTTGTTGGACCAAGCTATTTTTAGAATGGCGGAGCAGAGCTGTGAGCTGCTCAGAGCTACGCTACGGAGGCTCATGGGATTTCTTGGCTTCCCTCATCAAACTCATCAAATACACAATCCAGAGGCAAATACAGAGACTGCTTGCCGGAAAACTGTCCCTGAAGGCAACGCGCATCAGCGGTTTTGCATGAATTTCCCTCTAAAACAACTCTGTGTGGTAACGTTGTGTTATTATCTCATAGCGTGGTGAATGTGCAGCTCACAACTTGTCCACCAGAGCGTTGTGGAGTTGTTGGATTGTGTATTTGATGAGTTTGATGAGGGAAACCAAGAAATCCCATAATGAGCCTCCGTAGCGTAGCTCTGAGCAGCTCACGGCTCTGCTCCACCGTTCTAAAAATAACATGCACCGACAATTAAAGGTAACAAACCTACTGCTATGACTATAGGGATTATGGTAATGGGCCAATTTGCCAAAAATGTTGAACTATCTTCAGATTTATATATTTGACGCCTGCAGAGAACACTGTAGATTAATTATATTAACGACAGCCATCTTGAATTTTCCTTGAACATCAGCAGCAGTTTGTTTATTTCACATGTAGCTCCAGATTCCTGCTACAGTGATTTAATCAGCTGTGGTCCTGAGCAGGCAGGTGTGAAAACACTGGTGAGAAGATCATTTCTCACTTTGTGCTGTGTGTGTGTGTGTGTGTGTGTGTGCGTGTGTGTGTGTGTGTGTGTGTGTGTGTGTGTGTGTGTGTGTGTGTATCTCCACGTCCTCGGGGTTCGATTCTCCTCCTGTGAGTCCAGGCTTTTCTTATTTCAGCTGACAGTGAACGTCTCACAGCAGGAAACTGATCCTCCATCGACCTGCAGAGTGAAACCAGAGACACGACCAACATCTGGACGGACGGACGTCTGCAACATCTGGGACATGACACAGCTACTTTTAATAACTTAACTTCTTCTTCCTCTTTGTCTTCGTCTCCCTATTCTTCTTTTTCTTCGTCGTCTTTTTCTTCTCCTTCTTCAGATTCAGATTAATTTCTAGATAAACTTGTCCAAAATTGTTTTACTGAACTAGTCTGGTTGCCGTGGTTACAGGGTTCAGGTGACACCTGCGTTCACACCTGTCAGCCTCTCTCCTACTGACTTCACCGAGGAGATAATCTTTATTACACAAACACACACACACACACACACACATACACATATACAAACACAAACACACACACCTGGATGTGGTGTGTATTCCCGTGGTGCGTTCACTTCCACGCCCACACACGTCATCATCGGTTGTGTGTGTCCAGAGTGACCCAGTACAACAACTAATGTAGTCTGTGTGTGTGTGTGTGTGTGTGTGTGTGTGTGTGTTGTCCTGCAGCTCTCGTGAACATATGGTGATTTACATACGCAACACACACACACACACACACACACGGCGGCTCAACTCTGCAGCTCCTGTGAGAATAATGAATTAAATGAGAAGCATCACGTTCCTCTCTGCAGCAGGTACATGTTTCCTGTATTCTATTCTTTCCTTCCTTTCTGCCTTCCTTCTTTCCACAATCCCTTTTCCCTTCCTTCCTTCCTTCCTTCCTTCCTTCCTTCCTTCCTTCCTTCCTTCCTTTTTTCCCTTCACCCATCCTTCTGCTTCCTTCTTTGACCTAATCTGTTCCTTCCCTCCATTCTTCTTCTTTCCTTCCGTCCTTCCTTCCTTCGTTCCTTACTTCTTCTTCCTTCCTCTTTTGATCCAATTGACCCAATCTGTTCCCTCCCTCCATCTTTCTTTCCTTCCTTTTCCCTTCCTTCCTTCCCTTCGTCCTTCCTTTTTCCCTCCTTCATCCTTCCTTTTTTCCCTTTTTCCTTCCTTCTTTCCCTTCGTCCTTTCTGCCTTCCTTCCTTCCTTCCTTCTTTCCCTTCATCCTTCCTGCCTCCCTCCCTTACTTCCTTACTTCCCTTCGTCCTTTCTGCCTGCCTTTCTTCTTTCCTTCCTTCCTTTTTTCCCCATCATCCTTCCTTCCTTCCTTTTTTCCCTTCGTCCTTCCTTCCTTCCTTCCTTCCTTCCTTCCCTTCGTCCTTCCTGCCTGCCTTCCTTCCTTTTTTCCCTTCATCCTTCCTTTCTTCCTTTTTTCCCTTCACCCTTCCTTCCTTCCTTTTTTCCCTTTGTCCTTCCTTCCTTCTTTCCCTTTGTCCTTTCTGCCTGCCTTCCTTCTTTCCTTCCTTCCTTTTTTCTCTTCGTCCTTCCTTCCCTCTTTCCCTTCGTCCTTCCTTAACAACAGGAGGGTTAATACAGACACACACACACACACACACACACACACAGGGTTGCAGTATCCTCCTGCCAGATAAACTGTTCCCTTCATCTCTTGCAGAGCTCCCTGGTTACATCTTATCATACATGTTCTCAAACTGCCACACTTTTGTATGAGAGCGTGAGTGTCGGTGTGTGTGTGTGTGGTCCTGTAACAATGTGAACACACACACACACACACACACACACACACAAAGAGAGGACACACAGCTGCTGTTAGTGCTGGCTGTGTGGAGGATGTACAGTCAGGTAAAAAGCCTGTGAAAGGGATTGGGGAGGATTTGTGATTCGTCACATGCTCGTAGCACAGGATGTACAGTCAAATGTAAAGTGACAAGCATCGCAGGACTGTGGAGCGACAACAAAACCAATGTGCAGGGAACAGATAGGGAAAAACAAGATGTCAAATATTAAGACAGCGACAACAGGACATGATGTTTCCCCCTCACAATAAACACCAGGGTTTAAATAAATAAAGCTGTGCGCCACGATGTCCCAATCTTGTATTGTCATTAATTCCAACAGAAATATTTTTAACCATTTATTTAGCATCTAAAAAGAATTTCTTTCAAGTGTCTTTTTGTTATTTTGTGTCGTATTGTCGTCGTTTTGTCTTATTTTTAGTCGTTCTGCATCACTGCTTCATGCATAGCTCTATGATATGAAATGGTTACACTTGCGTGGTCACCCGTCCCCCCACCGCATGTCGTGTCAAGTTAATTTGTCGGTATAGGAAAGTGAGATATTTATATGTCCTTATTTAAACAGCTAACAGTCATATTTAACATTACGAAAACTATAGTTGGTGTTCGCGAATGTTAGTTGCCGTTACCTTGGGTGTCAAAATGCTCAGAAGAGATGTGTCTTGTAAAAATTGAATCTAATATTTACTTTGGTGACTAAGCTCATGAGTCTATTGACCACTTGGACGCACAATGTAGAGTGAAGTTGTACGTCCGCTTTACAAAGTTAAGGTCTGACTTTGGTAACACTTTATAATAAGTACTGTATGTATTTATAAACTACATACTAATGAGTATTTATGCTTTATAAATAAAGAATAGATTATTTATTAATGCTACAAAAATAACTATGAAGAATGAAAGTGTTATCTGTAATCTAAATACATCAGGAGCTATGATAAAGTTGACAGCCAGAAGTAAACGGACTGTAACTTCATAAAGCAGTCGTACAACGTCACATTACATTGTGCAAGTGACCTGCTGCTGCCGCTGGTCTCCTAAAGAGGGCGGAGTCACGGTCTGCTGGTCTCCTAAAGGGGGCGGGGTCACGGTCTGCTGGTCTCCTAAAGGGGGAGGGGTCACGGTTTGCTAGTCTATTCAATTCAATTCAAATGTATTTATATAGCACCATATCATCCAGAGGATACACAAAAGTTCATACACACACAGACATTTAAAGAAATGCAATGGTCTGCTAAAGGAGGCGAAGTCATGGTTTGCTAGTCTCCTAAAGGGAGCAGGGTCATGGTTTGCTGGTCTCCTAAAGAGGGCGGAGTCACGGTCTGCTGGTCTCCTAAAGGGGGCGGAGTCACGGTCTGCTGGTCTCCTAAAGGGGGCGGAGTCACGGTCTGCTAGTCTCCTAAAGGGGGCGGAGTCATAGTTTGCTGGTCTCCTAAAGGGGGCGGAGTCACGGTTTGCTGGTCTCCTAAAGGGGGCGGAGTCACGGTCCGTTGGTCTCCTAAAGGGGGCGGAGTCTTTGGTTTAACCATTTAGCAGTGTAGTGTTGTATCTCTGGTGTGTGTGTGTGTGTGTGTGCCTCCTAAAGGGGGCGGAGTCACGGTCTGCTGGTCTCCTAAAGAGGGCGGAGTCACGGTTTTCTGGTCTCCTAAAGGGGGCGGAGTCACGGTTTGCTGGTCTATTCAATTCAATTAAAATCTATTTATATAGCACCATATCATGCAGAAGCAGTTCACAGTGCTTTACATACAGTATAGGACAACATATTACGTAAAAGTAAACAGCGATAGATACACAAAAGTTCATACACACAAAGACATTTAAAGAAATGCAATGGTCTGCTAAAGGAGGCGGAGTCATGGTCTGCTGGTCTCCTAAAGAGGGCGGAGTCACGGTTTTCTGGTCTCCTAAAGAGGGCCGAGTCACGGTCTGCTTGTCTCCTAAAGGGGGCGGAGTCACGGTCTGCTGGTCTCCTAAAGGAGGCGGAGTCACGGTCTGCTGGTCTCCTAAAGGGGGCGGAGTCATGGTTTGCTGGTCTCCTAAAGGGGGCGGAGTCACGGTTTGCTGGTCTCCTAAAGGGGGCGGAGTCATGGTTTGCTGGTCTTTCAATTCAAATTTATTTATATAGCACCATATCATGCAGAAGCTGTTCAGAGTTCTAAAAGTAAACAGATACACAAAAGTTCATACACACAAAGACATTTAAAGAAATGCAATGGTCTGCTAAAGGAGGCGGAGTCATGGTCTGCTGGTCTCCTAAAGGGGGCGGAGTCACGGATAAACCCACGTGACACAGATCGTAGTGGAGCCTCTTGGTTTCTAAACTGTCTTTGGTTTAGCGGTGTAGCAGTGTAGTGTTGTATCTCTGGTGTGTGTGTGTGTGCAGACCGTAGGCAGTAGCAGCAGCTGGAATCGGAGGAGGAGGAGGAGGAGGAGAAGTCTCCACCCTGACACTGATGGATGTGCGTGGACAGACGGGGACAGCGGCGTTGGGGGACATCGTGTCTGCAGCAGCCGATCGATCGTCCTTCGACAATCTCCTCCACCTGATGGAGTCAACGGGGGCCACCTGTGGCCCCGGCTCGCTCGCCCACCCCTCCTCTACACTCGTTTATGATTTTTGTCGTACGTGCCTCCTCCTCCTCCTTCTCTTCCTTTAACCTCATTCGTTTCCATTTTCCTTTTCTATTTGCTCTCCGTCTTCTCTACGCCAGCGCCACTGTTTGGTTTTAATAATAACCTTCCTCCTTCTTATTCCGCACTCGGCTCTAAAAGCTAGTTTCTCTCTCTGTCTCTCTCTCTCTTTCATCTCGTCTTTATTTCATCCATCATCCACTCTCCCTTTTATTTTCCCGTCTCACACCATCTCACTGTTTTCTTCTTCACATGTAGAAAACAGCTGGCTTTCATGCCTGGGCCTCCTCCTGTTCTCCATCTTCTCTCTGTGGCAAACAGCATCCTGCAGAGAGCCTGTGTGGCCAAGAACACACACACTTGTACACACACATACCTGCACACAGTCACACACACACATACCTATGCACACACATACCTGCACACAAAGTGATGATGATGTGTTCTTCTGTGTTTGAGGGAGAAATGTGACAGAAACATAAACGTTAGCATCAGGTTTACTGTGTTTGATAGTGTGTGTGTGTGTGTGTGTGTGTGTGTGTGTGTCCGTGACTGTGTGTGTGTGTGTGGTGTTTGCATTGTCCACACTCACACACAGTGATGTGTGTAGCTGAGCCTACAGCGCCCCCCTGAGGAGGACCAGTGTTACTACAGTTGTATGTTTATATACTGTACATACCTGCAGGTCATCTATTCACTCTCACTGACTGTGACTGTCAAAATAAAAGCATATAATAATAATATTAATTGTAAAGAAATAAATAGTTGAAAATAAGTAATATGATGTCATCAACAGGAGACCAAAGAAGAGCAGCATTTCCATGATTAAAGTCACAGATTTCTTTGGTTTGCAAACATTTCTGAAGAAAACAGATATTTTGATGTCCAAGATAAAATAAGTTAAATAGGTATGTAAATTATAAGTGGGTCTATTTGCAATTGTACAGATATTTACATTGTGTGCAAACAGAAAAATAAGAAATAACATTCAAATTTAAAAAGAGCGAGGTTTGGAAATAGCTGCATCCTCACATTAGGAAGCACTGTTAAAAAATGACACATTGTCACTTTAAAACATTGACGTGATTTGTTGTTTTGACTGTATTTACATGTCGAAATCCACAGATCGACATTCAGATCTTATTAAGCAGATTTTTTTTGTTATTTTTTAGCTGTTCAGCTGTTTTCTGATTTATTTACTGTGGAATGTGAATTAAGAATCTGAATGTTATTTTATTTTTCTGTTTTTTACAGTTTTTCTTTTACTTTCCTTCCAACAAAGAAGTGCTTCCTAAATAAGACGTATATTTTTTTGTTATTTTCTTTTCCTTTGTCTTTGTAAGATGGTTCAACCTTTTCAATCTCAAATCATCACAAATTATCACAAAATGTGCCTTGATTGTGAGTAATTTGATGATACTTCAATAAAGAGAAAAAAAAAAGAATAAAAAATAAGACGTATATTAGTTCCAAGAGTTAATTGTCTTTGCCAACAACCACTGATCCATAAAATCTGTTCACAGATCAATTCTAGTTATCATTTGATTTAATTATAACTGATGAACTTATTAATCTACATGTTGTTGGAGTATTGACGGAGATAATCAGCTGTTTCAATCTTAATGAAGAGAAGGTTTCACCGTCCAGTCGATCGATGAAGGAATGATGTTTCATAGTGTTTCATAGTATATTATAGGCTATATATTTATTTATATATTGGACGTTACAGAGTCTCTGTGTGGATCAACTGAAGCATTTCTAAAGGTGGGAACACGTTCACAGTCACACACTCAGTCTGCTCGACCTCCAACATGAATCCGGAGCGGAGCAGCTGCTGATTGCTGATGAGATGTTAAACTCAGCTGAGCAGCAGCTCGACGGGACGACATCATCAAAGGTCAAGAGCCGACCACTTCACTGTCAGCGCTGAGAAAAGGGCAGATAGATAGAGAAGCTGCTCCGGCTGCAGATATAGCTACTCAAGATTTACTTCTATATAAAAGGACATATTTTCACATTTAATATTCGGTAACACTTTACTTGACGCCTATCTCTATAACACATTATAACCATACTTGTAATGAGTTATAATGCATTTAAAGCACTGTATATAAACACTCATAAATGATCATAATGCTTTATAACAATAATCATAACACACTATAAAGCATTTTATCATGACTTATAAGGTCAGGTATTATGATATGTTATAATTGTTAGTAACTGGCTGACAATGCCCACATCGATAATGAATTATTAATGTAGTTATAATGTGTTATAATTGGCTTATAAACATGTATAACTATCATTATAAACACTCATTAATTATCATAAGGCTTTATAACAATAAGCATAACACATCATAGAGCATTTTATAATGGCTTATATGGTCTTAGTATTATAATAGAGTTATAATGCTCTATAATGTGTTATGCTTATTGTTATAAAGTCTTATGTGATTAATGAGTGTTTATAATGATAGTTATTAACATTTATAAGCCAATTATAACACATTATAACTATATTTATAGTGCATTATAAATGTGGGCATTGTCAGCCAGTTACTAACAATTATAATGTATCATAATACCTGACCTTGTAAGTAAAGATAAAATGCTTTATAGTGTGTGATGATTATTGTTATAAAGCATTATGATCATTTATGAGTGTTTATAAAGTTATACAGTGCTATAACTGCATTATAGCTCATTATAAGAGATAGGCGTCAAGTAAAGTGTTACCTAATATTCTTATTTTTCATCTTAAACTCTTCTGTGTTTGAATCTGGTGTTAATGGCTTAATATAAGAGCCCCGCCAGCTGTTTGTGGAGTTTAAATGATTAATTTAAGCTGATAAAACACGTCCTAATTAGACTTACTTCACTGTGTTCTTCCTCCGCAGCGGATTACTCTCACCTGAGCAGCTTGTTAGAGGAGAAGCTTTTACTTTTACTTCATCACTCCACTTTTATTATGTCATATACACAGATGCACACTGCGCTGGATAACGAGGCCTGAAGACGCAGCAGGAGATGCAGATGAGATGAGGAAAAGTGGGTTTTGTTGTTTTTTGCCTTCAAAGAGCAGCTGAAGTTCACAGAGCCTGAAGAACAAAACATAAAACATAAGTAGTGTTAGAGAGACAAATAACTATATAATGAGTAACATAAAATGATAGTTGTTTTGTTGAATTCAATGCGAGAACAATTTTTAGCATCAGTGCAGGTGCTGTTGAATTGTGGGTGTTTGCTGCCCTCCATTGGTCAAACTGAGTCAGTAGGCCTACAACACTACAATTGCCACATAGAAAGTCCATCCACATTTATTTTATTTTACATGGTGGATGTTCTGGTGAATCTGATGTTGTGGATCCAAGGCGTCAACCAGTCTTTTCTTTTCTTTTTTTATATTTGCTCAGTTTGTTTGGATTATATGATAAAGCTAAATTAAGATCCTTTGATATTGTTTTTATTATTTGGGTTCATTGATAAGGAGGATCACCAGCAAGTTTGTGAATTCTACGTGATATCAAGTAATTTTTACTTTAACAAAAAATATTAAGTTTTTACTTTCTTTAGTTTCTTTTTCTTCCTTAAAGGGACAACGAGGAGTTTCTCCATCGGCAGAACAAAAAAATAATGTGGATGAATCTACGTTACCACTTGTTAATGGGCCCATTTTCGATAAATATATCGTTTTGTCTCTATCGTTATTTTGTTATTATTAGTGGTGGCGGAAATGCTGGGCGAGCCGACCAGCGTTTCCTTACTTTCGGTTTCGTGGCGAACCTCTGACTTTAATTCTTGATGAATGAAAACATGAGTCTGTCTTGCGCTGGTCAAAGAATATCACGGTGCGCGCGGAGGCTCATAAATGTAGTGTGAAAACGCTTTGCTTTTCCAAAACTCCTCGTTGTCCCTTTAAAATAAGCTGTAGCCTATCTTTAAAAAAAATAGCATACCACATTGCCCATGAACGCACCAAACCGCGCGTTGTCTTAGCGGCAGGTTTTCCGAGGGCACTTGAATGCAGCACAGGCAGATGGCGGCCTACGGACAGTTTTAACTATGGTTTTAACAAAATGGATTTATTAATTATAAAATATATATAATAAAATATATGTTAAACGTTGTTTCACTCCCTCAGTTTATCACTAATGTTTTACACACACACACACACACACCAGACGTTGAACAGAACTGGACCAGACCAGAGCGCTCTGGACCAGACCAGCTTTGACACTTTCTGCTTTGTGTTGCCATGACAACTTCCTCTCCCGCCGGAACAAGAAGTCGTCACTGCCGGTGGAGAAACGACGTGTCGCCCCCTGGTGGCAGCTGAGGGGAAAATAAACAATGCAATGTCTAATCAAAGAATTCACATTTATATCATATTATATTACATTATATTACATTATATTATATTATATTATATTATATTATATTATATTATATGTCGTTTTATTAAACATCGTCATTTATTGAGGTTTGGAGGAAAACTGTTATCTTGTCATAGCCAAAATTAAAGGACATACATTTACATTTATGTAAAAAATCATTAAATATTTGTGAGTTAGTTTTTGAAAAAAATGAACACTCTAGTTTAATTTCAAATGTCTTATAAACACAACGATATTAATATTCATTCTCTTATTTTAGAATAATAGTAGGATAATTGATTTATAATTGTAGCTCTATAACTGTTTTAAATAAGATTAAATTCAACCATAGAAAACGTGCCTTGAATGAAATGAAATGAAATCTTAGTTTAGAAAATGTAGTTTAACAAAAATACAGACTATTGCACATTTGGTGCTACTCTTTCACTTTGAAGTATTTCATTATGACAGAAAATTGTTTATAATTATAGTTATTATATAGAGTTTTGACTTCATAATTAAAAGTGAGACAAGATTTTAGAGGCCTTGTCCCCTGTTTCGAATATAAGGCTTATATTTAACATTTTTATGAGCTTTTCATTTGGTTTTTGATGTAGAATCTGACTATGGAAAGTAACTTGAGGTAACTTGAGTGAAGTAAATGACATAGACCAGACTATATACTGTGAGTATGTGAGACATGAAGAGTGCAAAGAGGATCAGTCTCTTGTTATTTACATTCATGGATTAACTGACTGTGTTTATCTGCAAGGCTCAACTCAACTCAACTCAAATGAATGGGGCTGCAGTACCTCGGAGCGGCCGCTGGTGGTGGCGGGGGGGCGCTGTTGTCGCTGGTCCATACCCATAAGCGGGGGAGGGAGTGAGAGGTGCATGAAATGGAGAAAAATGGCGGATCATGTGCAGGTAAGCCAGAGGTTTCATGTTTTGGTGTAACCGACAGTTTCTCTCCCAGGAGCGTGAAATGAAAACGGGTCCGAGCGCCGGGTCCGTGAGCGGGGCAACGGAGGTACTGTGCGCCGCGGCCGCTGCGTGCAGGAGGGGGAAGCGGCGGCGGCTGTTGCTGCCGCTGGTTGTGGTGCTGCTGGTGGTGGTGGTGGTGGTGCTTGCTGCTGCTGCTGTCCGGGCGGTAAAAGGAGAGGATGTGTCCGCCTGTGTTGTGTTGACTTGCGGCCTGCTGGCTGGCTGGGATGGATGGATGGATGGATGGATGCTGGGCTAGCTTGTGCTATTAAGCGAACTAACTAACACACTACTGCCAGGGCTAACGTTGGACTGTCGGAAATAAGTCTCACTGTGAACCACAGTGTGGATAATTATTATTTATTTATCACATTATAACCGACACTTTGTCTTTTTTAATTTTTTATCTTTTATTCTCCCGCGCAACCCCTTTAGTTAGCATGCTAGGCTAGGCTAGGATAGGCTAACGGTAGGTTAGGTTAGGTTAGGCAGGGCTAGGCTAGGCTAGGCTACGCTAGGCTAACGTTAGCTCCTGCTGCTCCCCAGGATCCCAGACGTCAACTTCTCCCGCCCGAGCCCCACGTTTGTTTAAAAAAAAGACATGGTTCATGGTGTTTTTTTTAATTATTGGGGCTGTTATTTGTCTAGAAAATCATAGCTCCGTGTCCTCGGGGCTGTTACCCACCCACCCGAGCCGAGAAATGCTGCCGGGCGGCCGGTGAACACGGAGCCGAGGTCACGGCGGATTTTGTTGTTTATGTGCGTTACCAGGCAGTGCTGCTGTGTTTTTAACTAGCAGCTAGCTAGCAGCAGCAGCTCCGACACATGTTTGGGGGTGGTGGTAAAACGAAAGAGGAGGTGTAGTGATAAAGGAGGAGCGGTGATGATGGAAGTTTTAACCGCAGTGTTTCTTTCTCCCCTCCATCGGTGCTTTCACCTGTTCCCCCGGAGCAGGTGAACTACAACACCTCAGCGCCGTTAGCCGCGGATGCTAACCAGCTAGCTCCAGTGTTATTGTTGTATTAGCAGGAGCAGCAGCAGTAGCATCCTGCCCTGTGTTGTGATCTCTAGCTACATCACATCGCATCACAGCCAGTAACTTTTATTATATATGTGTGAAATAAAGCCTCAGCCTCCACGATCAGTCAGATCAAGATGCTGGTTGGTTGAATATATGAGGTGGTTGACAACAATAACAATAACATCAACAACAGTCAGGGTTCCCCCACGCGTCCTGGAAAACCTGGAAAATGGTTGACCAAAATTTACAGTCATATTAAACGTACAGAAAATGAGTAAACTAAAGTCAAATGTCCGGGAAAAAGCTGTAGTTGTCGTGGGAAATTATTCATCACATCGTGTCATCAGCTACCAGAGCTCTGTTTGACTTATTCAGACCCCGCTAAGGATTTCTTTCCTTTCTTTTCTTTTCTCTTCTTTTTTTTAAGTGCCTAGTGAGACAAATTAGCAACTGTGCAGCAGCTGTAAAAGTCCTGGAAAAATGATTTCAAAGAAAGAGTGGGAACCGTGACAGTGGAGGTGGTGGAGATGAGCAGCAGCAGCCTGTACTGTGTTGTTGATCTCTAGCTACATTATATCACATACAGACATCCAGGCTGCCACTAAATAGAGGCATTTTGCCCCTAAACTTTCAATTTTCATCTACTTGTGCATGTTTTTTTTTTAATACACCTGTGAAATGTGGAAGAGGCAACTCAAAGACTCTGTAATCTGTGATTACAGGTGTCAGGACAATGTGTGTGAGCATCATGAATGAAAAGGAAATGTGAATATTTGCTTTGCGAGCCCATTTATTGTGTGTGCCTCTAAAGTTTCTGCTTGCGCTCCTAAAAATTAAAATGTTACGCTCCACTGTGCTTTAAAAAAAAGTTAGTCTGGAGTCTCTATGATCAGTCAGATCAGGTGCTGGTTGGTTGGTTGGTTGAACATGAGGCGGTTTCACGGCTCCAACTTAACTTTTTTGTTTTTCTAGGAGCACAGTGGCTCCCTAACTTAAAATTTTAGGAGCACAAGCAGAACATTTAGTGTAAATCGACTTGCAAAACAAATGTTCACACTTCCTTTTCATTCATGATCCTCACACACATTGTCCTGCCACCTGTAATAATGACAGTATCAGGTGCTTTGAGTCGTCCCTTCCACGTTTCATCAGTGTTAAAAAAACAAAACAGCAACAGCAATTTTTACAGGTTGCACATGTGCCAAGTAGATGAAAACTTTACTTGTGTTTGTGCAGATTTTGGGGGTAAAATGCCTCCGTTTAGGGGCAGACTGGAGGTGGAGAAGAGCAGCTCCATGTGATCAGCAGCAGCAGCCTGCAGCCTGATGGAGCAGCTGCATCTCTCACTCTTTCTCTGTCTCTATGGAAGTTTTCCAAACAAGTTGAATTACATTTTTTAAACTCTAAAAAAATCTCCAAAATAAATCAGACGGAGGAGATACTTAGCTATAATTAAAAATCAAAATTTTCACCACTTTGTTATCTTTATTAAAACTTATAAAATACAGTAACGAACGAGCGATGATGATGTCACATTTATTGCTGCAGCAGCTCACGATTTCTATATTCATTCCTACATATTGGTTTAATCTATTTCTATTTCTATTACTTACATTGTTCAGTTCTGTGTAAAGTGTCTGAAAACCATTAACAACACATGTTTTACTCTCGGTCCAAACCTGGGACCAGTAAATGTTTGGTTTTCTATTTGGGAGGGAAAAGTCGCTTCATCATCCGGATACATTCAGATTAAAACCCTCGTGATTAATTAATTAACTAATGGATTTAATATTGGAATAGATATTTTTGGATCATAAACCTTACTTATTATTATTATTATTTATTCTGTTTTCTCTGCTGAGCGACGACACAAACTGTTCTGCTGCGTCTCCGTCAGGAACTCAAACCTAAACTGTGTCTCTAATGTTTAATTCATGTCACACAGAAGAGACGTGTCCCCGCCACGCCGTCCCTAGAGAATAAACACCTGTTGGTGTTTGAGGGAACCTAGAAAGCTTTATCTCTGTTCTCCAGAAGATATTTCCTATAATCCTCAAACCAGCTCCTACAACATCTGGATTTAGTATAAGAAAAATAAAACATCCTGTCGTCCTGCTGCACATTAACAAGGTTTAAATCTGTTCCTCGGGTCGTGACTGGAGACGACTGCAGCATCTTTATATGGAAAATTAAAATAGTCAAATATACTGTATATCTCGATATAAAATAGAAAGAAGTTAACTAAGACATTAAGGAAAAGGGTAAAAAATCATTTGAAACTTGCATCAAACTGATTATTTTTCATCCTGACGTCGTTTTGGACATTGAAAAGTTGTGATGTGTATTTTCTTTTTCAGAAATACAGATGAAACAACCGATTAATTGTCAACTACTGAAAATAATCTTTAATTTCAGCTTTAAAGGGATACGCCAACATTTTTTTTTTCGTGTCTTGCCTCACTCCCGAGTCCATGACCAGCAGATAGACACCATCCTTTCGACTGTGCGTGCAGTAACGAGGGAGATAGAGCCGTATCGCCTGTAATTAGCTTAGCTCAAACGCTGGAAGTGTATGGGTAGTGTTAGCCTGCCTCCACCTAAAGTCATCAGAGAAACTCTTCAGCAACTCTAAACGGAAACCGGCGGGCCGATCTTCGTCTCAGAGCTGACAAAACTCTCCGGTAAGGCATCTTGAGCGGTCAAATGTCGCTAACGGGACGAGATCGATCAAAACGGAGGGTTCAAGCAAAGACGGTTTATTCTGGTTCAAGCTAGCTACATCGAGGGTAGGTTAGCTTCCTATTTCAAAGTAAAAGCACAAATTCTATCGTCATGGTTTTCTGTATGTTCTGTAGGGCAACGGGTGTTTTACTTTGTGAAAGTAACCGAAAGTGCGTTGGTCACAATGGCTAGCTTGAGTAGCGCCGAATTCGTCCGAACAAAATTGTAAACAGCTGGTATTCAGACAAATTAACGACACACTGCTGATCTAAACGGCTACTTTCTCACCTAAACATGTTTGAAATGTGGATAAAGTGATATATTTACAGAGTTTAGAGCTAAAATGAAATCAGCTTCTGACTGCTGATTTTGGCTCGGGTAGGAGGCAGGCTAACACTACCCATACACTTCCAGTGTTTGAGCTAAGCTAATTACGGTGATACGGCTCTATCTCCCTTGTTACTGCACGCACAGTGGAAAGGATGGTGTCTATCTGCTGGTCATGGACTCGGGAGTGAGGCAAGACACGAAAAAAAAAAAGTTGGTGTAACACTTTAAATGTGACTCTTTAAAAGTAAACAATGCACCTGCTCCGTCTGAACTGTGACTGTGAGTTATACCATGATGTAGATGTCATGATGTTTTCAGCTGAGCCTGTTCAGAGGCCCCAGGGTTTTTTCTCTGTGTGTGTATTTTATGACCGGACCCAGATTTACAGATAAGACAAAGAAACCACATCTGTGTGACAACGACAACTGTGTCTGTTCCCCCAGTTTATCTCTGCTGCAGCAGCAAAAAAACAAAACAACGCTGGGTGATGATGATAAATTAGTGATAAGTGAGAAAACTTTAAATTTCCACCGAAAAGTTTCACATCAAAAAAAAAAGTCCTTCCAGTGTAAGATTTCAGTTTTATTTAGTTTTATTTGTCCGTGCAGAAGAAAAGAGACACGTTAGATTAAACTACTGATTCAGTGAATAATTTACAGACGCATAAACATACAACTGTTACACTCTGTTTTGATTTCATGTGTAATTAACAGTAATAATTTGTGTTTGCTCTGTGAGGCCGAGCTGAACTGATTCCACTTCACTTCACTTTACTTCCTGTTCAACCTGATTTTTAACGGTGAATATCAGTTGGCAGTGTTCAGTTTAGTGCTTAAAGTAAGTGACTACAAGGAGTTTCGGAAAGCGGAAGTGTTTTCACGCTACGTTTCCCATGAGCCTCCCGGTGCAAGACGGACGAAACCGAAAACATTTGCCAAGAATGTTTTTTCATTGATCAAGAATGAAAGTCGGAGGTTGGAAGACGTTGATCAGATACCGTCGTAGTTCCGACCATAAACGATGCCAACTAGCGTCCGGAAAACCGAAACTAGGAAATGCTGGGCGAGTCAACCACTAAATAATATCAAAATAACTATAAAGACAAAACGATATATTTATCGAAAATGGACCCATTAACAAGTGGTAACGTAGATTCATCCACATTAATGTGAGACTTTTTTATAACCAAATACAAACTCCTCGGTGTCTCTTTAAATATAGGATATATTTTTTTATTAGATGTTTTATTAAATGTCAATGTCAGTTTATTATGAATTAATCAGAATATTTTCTCAGTGAAGTGACGGATCAATATGTCGTTCACATCTTTAAAGGTCCAGTTGAAAAAAAAACTATAAAATATGTAAAGTTTCCTGTCCAGACAGACGAGAGGAAATGTTACGCGTCTGAAGTATTGATCGTGATTGATCAGCCATCAGACTGAGACTGCAATAGTTAAACATTAATAAATACTGAATTCTTCATTTATATTTACGAATACTCATTAGTATGTAGTTTATAAACACAGTTAATGTTTTACTCATCATTGATAAGCACTAACTGTATTTAAAAACAACATACTAATGAGTATTCAATGCTTAATAGTCCATACTTATTATAAAGTGTTAACCCACAAAATGGTCTATGTCATTGTAGGAGGAAGAAAACTCAACACACGACAGTCTGAAAGAAAAGTTACAGTGCCAAAGTTCAACCGCAGCCGTCACACATTAACAACTCCACACTCACTGTTATAAGAAAGAAGCACACACACATAACTTCAGACTGTTACTTTTAATTCATCCTGTCACAATCCTGCCTGATTGCAATTATCTTGCATCATCGTTGAAATCGTTTCCATTCATCTGGATGAAACCAACAGATTTCATCACCATTTCCTCGTCGTTGTCCACCGTGTGAGGTTTGACTGGTCCTCTTTTAATGACATCATCACGCTGCGTCCCCTCTTTCTTCTTCTTTTTCTATGCTTTGAAGCAGAAGTAAGCGATCCGGTCGTTTTGGCTAATGCTGCGTTCGAGGCAGGCTTTTGAAATTACAGCTTCAAGTCACAACTTATGATTTTGTAGCGTTCCAGGCAACCCACTCGTGTTTCTCCGACCTGTTTTACCTGTGAAAGTCACTATAACGGCCACTCGTAACTTCCGACCCGTGAACTCGTACCAGATCAAACTGGTACGACTTCACAGGTCGGAAAAACAGGAGTTACGAGTTGCCTTGAACGCACCGTAACAGTCCTCGTCCCTACGTCACCACATTCACGGCGTCCCTTGGCTGCACACACAGCCCTGCATGCCGTTCTCTCTCCTCATTGGATAAAAACTGTAGGATATGAGAAAAGTTTTCTCCTGGGCTCAGAGCAGAGCAGAGTGACTGACAGACCCGTGTTTCAGACCAAACACTCTATGTAAGTGATTGCTGTCGGAAGATATAACTATTTAAGACTTATATTAACACAAATATATCACTTACTTCTGCTTTAATGACACATGAGTGGAGCCACAAACTTTTTATCTTCTTCTACTTTATACGTTTTATGTGTATTACTAAACTATGTTTTAGGCTTATTACTATAATAGTGGCACCAAATGATAAGAAAAAACAATTAAATTATTAATCGCCATTATTTATATGGCAATTAATCATCAACTTAGAATTTAATCACTGTGACAGCTCTTTACTTTAGTGACAAAACCAAATCAGCCTTGTGAATTTTGAGCAAAAACGAATCACTGTGGTCAATCCGTGATGTTTTCACCATCAGCAGCAAACTCTGCTTCTGAGCAGCGTAATTATTATATCCAAACAGTTCAGTTTGGATATAATAATGATAATAATACATTTTATTTATAATGCACTTTACATTTGAAAACAAATCTTGAGCTGCTGTTATAAATATACGTCTTTGCACATGGTTGAGTGAATGTAGGTGATCGAAACAAGACAGTTTATTGAGCATGTGTCATAGTATATTAGAATATGCCCTTCGCCACCATCAGTATTTAATTATTTGACCATTTCTCGGGGATTCCCAGAGAAAAACTCAAACCCCCCAGACAGTGTCTGTCTGGTGCAGCGTCTCTCCCTCATCCATCAGCTCACTGAGCCTCAGTAACTGGATTTAGTCGCTCGCAGCCTTTTTATTAACGGTCATTGTTCTGGTCATGTGACGACACCAGAAACCTCCTCCTGTTACTGTCGTATAGTCACCCACACCAAACCTTATTATCATTTATTTATTAATTTTATTTGCCTTGAGAGAAAAAAAAGTGACATACAACTCCTTAACAGAGTTACGAACAAAGGAGAACCAAAAATAAATACTTAAACAATAGATTAATGTTCAACTCTGTCCATATGTCATTGACCAATGAAGTATATGCAATTAGAAAAAAGTCAAATGCCAACAAGAAGAAAAACAAAATTCTGAACAAATATACACCTCTGGAGAAAAGAGAAAGATAAAAAATAAAGAACAATAATTTAAATAAAACGTATGTTAGAATAACCTGGGAATAAAGGTAACAGAATGAGATCAGCTGGATCAGGTCTCTTTAACTTTGGCAGTGGAATCTTCTAACAGACAAATATCATAAAACAATACGACACCAAACCGGATGGAGGCGTGATAAAGAAAGAGCAGCGTTGTACTTGTTTTTTTTATCCTGCATATTGACACGGTGCAGGTGGCAGCAGCAGCCGTGACGTCACACAGCTCAGATTAATCGCTCTAATTCAACACGTGGCCCAGAGCCAGACTCAGGTGCTGCTGCTCAGGTGAGCTCACACAGGACAGGCAGGAACTTGGAAGATATTAATAATATTATTATTATTATTATTATTAATATGATTATTATTATTAGAGCCAGAGTGATGGGGAGGAAAAAGTCCTGATGAACTGAACTGATCGATGAGCCAACGTTCCTCATGTTTACATCATGTTAACTGGTTCTTTCTTTTCTGGTTGATCATTAACTGAGTGGTTTGATCGTTTACATTTTTATTATCATCATTTGTTTTTTTAATTATTGACTTAAAGTTTAACACACTCGTTTATAGACAGTTCACAGTTTAGTTTTTGTCCTGAAACATCATATTTTCTATTCAAAGACTCTCTACGCTGTCCTGCTGTGACATGATCCATATTGTGTGTGTGTGTGTGTGTGTTTATACAGAAAGTTTGGCAGAAAAAAACCCCAAAGTTCGTTTTAATATCCAGCGTCACTCAGTCTGAACCAATCCAGCTGATTGGTTATCAAACACTTAAAGGGATAGTTCAACATTTTGTCAAATTGGCCCATTGCCATAATCCCTATAGTCATAGCAGTAGGTTCGTCACCTTTAACTCTTTGACTGCCAGCCATTCTCACAGCAGCTTCCTCCAGCTTGCCAGGCATTTTCCAGCTTTTTGACTGATTTCCGTAGACCCACCATAATATTATGTACTGTTACTACATACACATTCAACCCATCAAAGGAAAGAAGAGGGTCTCTAGTTTCCAGCAAAAAAACCTGTTTGTTTCTATCTTGTTCCAGTCTTGTGAAATTGACGGTTGAATATAGGTTAGTTTAGCCCAAAATGCCATTTTGGCACCAAAATCTTGAGAAAAAGAGGTTTTTGTGTCGGCTGTCATTTTCAGGTGAACCAGTACAATTGGCTCCTTTATATTTTGCTTTAGTGACGCCTCAACATCTGTACAGTTGTTCTCTTGTAAACAACAACTAAATCAACACTGACAAATGACTTTTGATGACAAAAGACAAAATATTTAGCTACTGACACACACTACTGCAGCCTTTTTTCTTTCTTTTCTTTGAGTTACAACTTTTTCTTTCCTTTTTTTTAGTGTGTGTGCGTACGTGACGTGTGCGTGTGCATACGTGTGTGCATACGTGTGTGTGTGTGTGTGTGTGTGTGTGTGCGCGCGCGCGCGCGCGCGGATCAGTTCGACAGGTTTTTGTAGCCGAAACACGGCGCTTTAGATCAGATCCAGCTTCCTCTGGTCAGCAGGCAGCGGTCTCACTCACTCTCTCTGTCTCACACACATCTACACACACACAGCCGACAGCTCTGGCTGACGCCCCCTGAACTCACAGCCACAGACATGTGCGCTCACAACAGAGTACAGACACTCCCACCACGTTTACCTCTCGTCACGTTCGCCGGCGCCGTCCGTTCCTCATCCACACTACTGTAGATCGCGGGGTTTTCAAGCTGCTATCCGAGTGATTTCTCGCAAAATCTGGCGACTTTCCAAACGCTCTTGACGACTAACGACGAGCGATCAACGGGGTTGTTGTTACTAACGTTTGTGCTTTGTATCACGGAGCTGCACGGAGCTTCGACGAGCTGCCGAGCCGCCATGAGCCCCGCCGCCGCCCCCTAAGCTCTCACCGGCGGCCAGAGTGTCACGGAGCGGCGCAGCTGCAGTCAGACACCCGCACCGCTCCGTGAGGGGGGGGGGATACGCTATATTTTTTACATCTCTCAATCCAAATGTGTTTTTCTGCACTTTATTTTGATGATACAAGTCTGATCTTCACAGAGGAGTAGGGCAAGACATTCAGCATGGCGTTGCCATTAAAAAAACGCTAAGACGAGTTATCTCGTCTTTGGCAGACTACGCTTGGATTCGCTAAGACGAGATAACTCGTCTTTGGCAGTGAAAGAGTTAATTGTCGGTGCAAGCTGTTTTTAGAACGGCGGAGCAGAGCCGTGAGCTGCTCAGAGCTACGCTACGGAGGCTCATGGGATTTCTTGGTTTCCCTCATCAAACTCATCAAATACACAATCCAACAACTCCACAACGCTCTGGTGGACAAGTTGTGACCTGCACATTCACCACGCTATGTTCGTATCGCTCCAAAAAAATAGCTCCGTCGCTCTGCTGCATTCGCTCATCAATTTGGCACAGACTCGCATTTTCACTTTGATGACGTCATGCCCACTGCCATGCGTCTCTGTTTACACCGGCACCACCGGGATTACGGCAGCCAATCAGCGCTGAGCGACAAGCGACTGGCGGCCAGAGAGTTGGGATTTCTCATCTCGAGCGACAGAGCGAAAAATCGCTCTGTCGCTCGGAGGCCCAGCGATTTTTCGCCTGGGCGATTAAACGCTCAATCGCTCGTTTGCATTGACTTAACAGGTAAACTCGTCGCCAGCGACAAAAACAAAAGGTCCGGTGTGAACGCATCTTAACAAACCTACTGCTATGACTATAGGGATTATGGCAATGGGCCAATTTGCCAAAATGTTGAACTATCCCTTTAAGTTTTACTTCAGTTTTAAACCACTTCCGTTTTAGACATGAACTAATGTTTCTAACTGTTTATAAATTACAGACTAATTAGTATCAATGTTGGAAGAATGATTAATAAACTCTGTGTCGTTGTCATACAGTGTAACTGTGGACATGTAATGTGTGTGTATAAGTGTGTGTGTGTGTGTTGCTGTTGTGGTGACACTCTGACCTCGTCATCGGTCTGACAGTTGTGTGTGTGTGTTTAGTTTAATGAGAGTTTATCAGAGTGTGTTATAAGGTGTGTAGCTGGCGTGCCGCTCTGATCAGGTGCAGCAGACGCAGTCGGACTCTTATCTGAGGCCAACAGAGCTTCATGATGCAACTCACCTCTCCACCAGGCCCTGAACGCCTCATCACACCGAGGGTGGGGGGGACAGGGACAGGACAGGACAGGACAGGGCAGGGCAGTGAATGCACCACCACCATCATAACAGACCTATGCAACCCCATATGTGTGTGTGTGTGTGTGTGTCAGTGTGCGCGTTTGTGTGTGTGTGAGTCTCTCCACCATTTTGAATGTATTTATTATCAGTGTGTGGCATCATCTCACTGTGACTGTGCATGACTCAGCACTTCTCTCAGCAGCTCCATGTGACCGGAGCCTCTGCAGAGACGATCAACACCCAAAACATGGTCATTATTACTATTATTACTATTACTATTATTATATTATTATTATATTATATTATTGATTAATTTGGAAGAAGGTGTTTCGTTTCACTTCAAGAACTGTTGAGTTTATTGTGTAAAAACTGTTACAGGTTCATCTCAATACATTAGAATATCATGGAAAAGTCCATTTCCAATAGTAGTAGTAGTAATGGCCCCAACCAAGTATCTAGTGTTTATGAATGGACATAGTTTTCAGAAAGCCAACATTTCCATATTAAAAAAGATTTTTGAGCTACTGAATTGTAGGTCTTCATTAAATGTGAAGCCATAATCATTACAAACATTAAAAAAAAGACATTAAATGTTTAATTATGTGTGTAATGGATCTATATAATGCATTAGTTTCACTTTTTGAATTGAATTACAGACATGAATGAACTTAGTTTTCCATAATATTCAAATGTATTGAGATGCAGCTGTTATTTGATTTAAAATACCAACCACCAGTTCTTACTTTTTAATGTTTATTATTAATAATCTGTCAGATGTTTTAT